>NC_142012.1:57429481-57589124 GCF_049901735.1 Notechis scutatus
AATAAGATGTTCAACCTCATGCCAAGTACCAGGATTAGGCTGGGACAATGGATAGTGATATCTTGTGGGAGGGTTTTTTTTGCTAACTCAGTGGTCTTCCTGTTCTATTAAGGGATTGAAAGTATTTATCTGGCATCTGCATATTGCCGCAAACTCACTTGATCAGAGATGGCCATTGAGATAAAGTAACATTTAGAGTAATATGAAGCCTCTACTCATCTATGGATGACATGACTCCTTGGCTCTCTATCTCTACAGCCTCTCTACATCCTGCTTTGAGGGTAGAGTAATAACCAGCTTCATCTTAATTCTGATTTTCTTTCTTGAGAACGTAATACACTTTCTCTCATCGTATTAAAGTTCAGAATCATCTATAGGTGTTGATGTGAATCCAAAGAAAAACTGGCCTCTGAAATTAATGTAGGCCTTCTCATGAGCGAGGGCATTCCCAGAGAAACCTCAAATGTCTACACAAGGCTGGGCAGCTTCTGGAGATATCACCAAGTCTCCAAAAATGAAACCTCTGGTTTAAACACTACATCCCACAAATCAGTGGTGGGTTTCACATTTTTTTCACCATCTGTTTCTCTGGGCGTCGCTTGGTGGGCGTACTTTGCACATGCTTGCCAAACATGTGCTTTGCGTGCGTGCAGAGGGTTTACTACTAACCTTTTCCTGTTCACCCTGTGTCTTCAGCAGCTGACATGCAGCAATCCACTTTGACGCGCGAAGCAGCTGAGCTTCAAAACCAGTAAATAACGGTCAGCATAGGCAGGTGAGCAGGCCCAGCAGCTGATCGTTGGAGTGAACCAGTTTGCTCACAGATGATCCTCGGAGCTACCGGATCGGTTGACCCAGGCTGAACCAGTAGAATACCACCACTGCCACAAATGCTCTTTGTTTCACTGGCAGATACATGCTGGCCAGGGAAAATAAAAGTTTTAAAGTAGCTTTCAGCTCTTCCCAAGTCCTGTGAGCAACCTTCAAGTGATTCTTGGAACTTACAAAGACAGCTCTGAACCTTGTTTGCGTTAAATCTAAGATTGAAGTAAGAATCAGGCTGCGTTATTCACCGTGGCGGTATTATATCCCTCGACATGCGTCTCCTTTGAGCTTTCATGCCTGCGTTAGCACATTTTAATGAGGATATCTAAGAGGTTAAGAAAAACCCCTCTCCCAAAGTTCTCACTCCTCAACTTAATATATTTTTATCAGATTACTGCAAGGAAGAAATTTCAAAGCTCTCCTTGAGATGCAAACACAAATATTTGGGGGTCTTGATTTAGATTTAGGTTTAGGCATTTGGGGGTTCACCAAATATTAGTGGTGCCTGCTGATTGCCAGCAAATCATACTTTATGTTGGAGCTGCAGAAAGTCCTCAACTTATGACCACACAAGTAGACTGCTCATTTAAGGGTCATTCAGTTCTTTTCTGAATGGAGAATATGTCTTCCTTCATCCCTTTAGATCACTAATTATAGAATAGTGTTTGGGCAAAGCTGGTTGTCTGACTCATGGCCACTCAGGACAAGAGCCGATGATTTCATGTGAATCACAACTGCATCACACTCATGATACAGATTCTGGAATGTGCCTCACTTGTACATTGAGGTCATTAAGGCATGCCCATGGGGCAAGGTAAAAAACAAGTCTCTGGAGCTACTAAACAAACTCAACCTAAAATAGATATGGCGATAAATAATTTCATCTGAAGCTCCTAGCCAAAGGTGGGCGACAGAGAAAATCTCTGGCAGGATGGTAGCTTACGGAGAAGGGTTTCAACCTTTTCCTTCTAACCACCATCTTGCTAAAAAAAAACAACTTCCCTTCCCAAGCTGCTGTTGATCTCATAGAAGAAGCTTTTGACAAAAGCCAAATGGGTGCCTGCTAAATGAGAACACCATGATACAAAGTTGTTTACAAAATAAAAGTGCACATCAAGAAGCATTGGACCGATCCAGCCTAGAACTAAGGAGAAATTTCCCAACAGTGAAAACAATTAATCAGTGGAACAGCTTGCCTCCGGAAATGCTGGTTGTTTTATCACTGGAGGCTTTTAAGAAGAGATTGGGCAGCCATTAGTCCAAAATAGTATATAGGGTGTCTTGCTCGAGCAGGGGATAGGCTCAGGGTGGGATTCTACCGGTTCTACCAATAGCTCTGAGGATCATCTGTGAGCAAACCGGTTAGCTCCAACGATCAGCTGCTGGGCTCGCCCGCCCGCTTACCACAGCTCTAATCTAACCTTTATTTCCTGGTTTTCAAGTTCAGCTGCTTCGTGCGGCACAGTGGATTGCCACACATCAGCTGTTGAACACGGAGGGAGACTGCAGGATTTCAGAAGGTCAGTAGCAAACCCTCTACATGCAGCGAAGTGCACAAAGCACACACTCACCAAACTGGTTGTTACACTGGTTGAATCACACCCCTGGATAGACTAGAGGACCTCCAAGAATACCAACAATTCATCCCCTCTTCACGAGGACTGCCAAACCCACGACCGACCTCCTAAAGACAGGGAGTCCAACTCTGTAATTCTGTATCAGCTTGAAATTTTCATACATAAAGAAACACTAGTACAAACAGTGTGATTTTTCTTCCCAGAAAAGACACTTCAAATCAAGGCTGTTCTGAATGCCATAAATAAATATTTGTGCTGCTCTTGGTTCCTTTAATCCAGGGGTCTTCAAACTTGACAGCTTTAAGACTTGTGGACTTCAACTCCCAGAATTCCTCCTCCAGTCATGATAGCTCAGGAATTCTGGGAGTTCAAGTCCACAAGTCTTAAAACTTGTCATGTTTGAAGACCCTTGCTTTAATAAACCATGCTTTTAAATATCTAGATTTCTAGAGATAGATAGATAGATAGATAGATAGATAGATAGATAGATAGATAGATAGATAGAGTGTGTGTGTGTGTGTGTGTGTGTGTGTGAGAGAGAGAGAGAGAGAGAGAGAGAGAGAGAGAGAGAGAGAGAGAGAGATCATATATATAGGGGAGGGGGGGAGGGAGAGAGAGAGAAACTCTTTTGAGTATTTTCCCTATCCTTCATAAATTCTGCCCAAATATTCTTTAGTGGTTTAAAAATAAAAACACAATCAGACACCACTATGGTGGGTTGATTGGAAACCATTCTGCATCTCCACAAAATTCCTGAGAACCAAACAGCTCGACAGCTAGCTATAATTCACTGAATTCCATTTCTTTCTTTGTTTTCACTGCAAAATTGTTATTTCAATAGGAAAGGTTTAGTTTTCTGTAAGAGAGGGGAGTTTTTTGAAACAACCAAATTATGCTATTTTTTTTCCCCAGTGTCAAAGAATATCTTGCACAATCTTCTCTCTCTTGAACCACGGAGGTTATGTACAGCTGGATGCCACCTAAGAAAGCTCATTTACAATCCAGCATTGTATTCAACCAAGAATGCATGCAAACAACAGATTTCACCACTGCAAAATGGGAAAACGACGTTCCTTTCAGACCAACCTAAGCTACAAAAACCCAATTCAATATACCTTGTAAATTTCTGTACAGACTTTGTAGTGATTGTTGGAAGATTGACAGTTCTATGTAACTCAGAATAAAATGCCCTGCACCATGCAAAGCAAGCTGAATTGACCATGATGTATTCCCTTTCCCATTTTATTTGATTCCATTTTATTTATTGATTTGTTTGTTTATCAAACGTGTGTCCTGCTGAGAATTAATTCAATTCTCTCTTTTTGAATGCTTACTCAGATCATGGCAAACATCTGCTGAGTTTATAATTTACTAGCTCTATACCTGTGCTTTGCTATGAAACTATGTGATCAGCCTTAGTTTTTTGGAAGGAAAATAGGGTGGGGGGATTGTGCCCCTGCCTACCAGCATCCATTGATATTCATCTGGCTAGTATCCTGTCAATGTGTGAGAGAGTTGAGGACTCTTTGGAAAGTGAAATAGTATTTGCTGTGTGAGCAAGGAGACAGCAAGGAGCCTGGGTGTGGCTTAGCTCAACTGTTCTGTACCGCTATAAAACTAAAATTGAAACTGAAACTCCTCTCCTCTGCTTGTGTTTTGCATTTGGAGCAGATGGGGAGGGGGAATAGAACTCCTTAGCATCAGGGCGTGTTAATAATAACATATGAAATACTAATGCTCTGATGGTCATTTTGAAAAATCATTTCTTAGCGAGCACCAAGAGGAGTGAGAAGCCAAGAGGAACATACGTGCCAAATTTTAAATTTGTAGGGTGGTTGTAGAGATTTTGTGATGATACATGCGTGGAATTTCACTTTTACATATATAGATTTGTATCCTGCTTATATTATTTTTACAAATAATTCAAAGCAGCCAATACCAATGTACTTTTTCTGCTCTTACGATCCCCACAACAACAACCCTTTAAGGTAGGCTGTAATGAGAGAGAACAAGCAGTCCAAAGTTATCCAGCTGGCTTTCACAGCTTAAGTCAGGATTTGAACTCATAGCCTCCCGCTTTCTAGTCTGGGGCCTTAACCACCAAACCAAACTGGCTCTAACAATGCAAGCAAAAACTTTAATCCCACTATATAGCCAAACCAATACATCTCAAGGGCAATATTTACACGATTATGTTTTAATATCCAAGGATTTTTAGATATCAAAATATAGTGCAAATTTGGTAGTTTTCCATTCTGTGTTTGTATTCATAGTTCATGCAACAACAACAACAACAACAACAACAAAAGCAATTTGTCTTTTGGCTTGGTGGGTGGCCAGAGTCCAGTTCCTGTGGTTTCTGGTTTATCTTGTAGGAAATCATTCAACCACCTATAATTAAGCAAGCTGGTTTGCATCTGTGGCCCTGGATTAAAAACTGGGAGTTCTAATCCAGCCTTAAGCACAGAGGTTAGCTACATCATTTTCTCTCAGCTCTAGAAAGAGGATAATTACAAACCACTTTCAGAAATCACTGCCATGAAAATGACAGGGATTTGGCCGTATCATCACCAGGAATCAGGATGGACTTGAAGACCAGCACAAAAAACTCCAAAAAAAAGAAGAAGAAGAAGAAGTTCTCAAAGAATGAGTTATTGGCAAATCACTTCTGGAAAGCATTCCAAAGAAAATCTCCAAAAATTGTCCAGACAGTCGGCAAGAGTCAAAAATGGGCCTTGACACAATTCAGAGAGAGAGAGAGAGAGAGAGAGAGAGAGAGAGAGAGAGAGAGAGAGAGAGATGTGGTTAGAATGCAGTACTGCAGGCTAACTCATTGCTTACTCCAGGAGTTCGATCCTGACCGGCTCCAGGTTGACTCAGCTTTCCATCCTTCTGAGGTGGGTAAAATGAGGACCCAGATTATTGAGGGCAATATGCTGACGCTGTAAACTGCTTAGAGAGGGCTGTAAAGCACTATAAAGTGGCATACAAGTCTAAGTGCTAAGTGATATATACATCTAATCAAAAGAGAAAGCATTTCCGAAGTTTCACTTTAATCATGCTCTCCTTTCTGGTGAAGGCTATCCAGTTTCACAATGATAAATGCATGTTGTCATAATCCCTCATTCTCTCTCCATCCCAGTGCCCTCACAGCACTGACTCTTGTAGAACAGGACTGCAATCACAAAGTTCAAAATTAATAGCTGTGAAATCTCAAGCATTCATAAGCATGTGTTTTTATCGCTTCTGTGCAGCATAGACTGGATGCTCTTGTTATTTATTATTTGTGACAGTCAACTCTTCCCACATTGTTTGCGCTGGGTGGGAAAAGCATTGTTCACATGTAGCCAGGAGGATGTAGATTCTTTACTTTAATGAGACCGGAACATCTTTTTTCAGCAGATGTGTGGATTTCAACTCAAGAATCCCACATATGTCATGAATTCTCAGAAGTGAAAACAACAGACCCAGAGGATGTCCAGATTAGACAAGAATGGACTGAGGACTCCTATAAGAGCCCATTTTTCTCTATCTTGGATTTCCTCCAAATCAGTTGCTTTCACTTCTGAGAACTGACCAGCACTGATATAACAGAATAACAGAGTTGGAAGGGACCTTGGAAGTCTTCTAGTCTAACTCCCTGCTGATCAGAGGTGGTATTCAATAGGTTCTGACCAGTTCTGGAGAACCGGTAGCAAAAATTTTGAGTAGTTTGGAGAACCGGAAAATACTAATCTCTAATGATCTAAGTGCTAGAGCCCATGTAACTACATAGCCAAAAAGGCATTAAGAGTTGTTAACCTAATCCTACGTAGCTTTTTCTCTGGTAATATCACACTACTAACCAGAGCATACAAAACATTTGCTAGACCAATACTCGAATACAGCTCATCAGTCTGGAACCCACATTACGTATCTGATATTAGCACAGTTGAGAAAGTCCAGAAATATTTCACAAGAAGAGTTATCCACTCCTCTACTCGTTGTAGAATACCTTATGCCACCAGACTTGAAATTCTAGACCTAGAAAACCTAAAACTACCCCGCCTTCGGTCTGATCTAAGTATAGTATATAAAATCATACATTGCAATGTCCTACCTGTCAATGAATACTTCAGCTTCAACCATAACAAGAGCACACAATAGATACAAACTCAAGGTTAACCGCACCAAACTTGATTGCAGGAAATACGACTTCAGCAACAGAGTGGTCAACGTCTGGAATACTCTACCTGACTCTGTGGTTTCTTCCCCAAACCCCAAAAACTTTAACCTTAGACTGTCTACTATTGACCTCACCCCTTTCCTAAGAGGTCTGTAGGGGGCATGCATAACCGCACCAATGTGCCTACCGTCCCTGTCCTATTGTTTCTTTTATTTTTCTTATATGTACCCATTTCATGTATTCATAACTATGTATATACTTATGCCTATTATTTTGTAAGCGATTGACAAATAAAATAAATAAATAAATAAATAAAATATCACCTCTGACTGGAGATTTTACAGTGTCCTTCTCCTGCCACAGCTACCAAGCCACACCCACAGAACCAGTAGTAAAAAAAAAAAAAAAATCCCACTACTGCTGCTGATATTACCTGATGGGTAATGAAACATATGCAAGAAATCAACCAAGTTCAGAGACCAATAAGAGCCTCTCATTTCAAGCCTGAGCTACAACTATTTTTTCCTCCATCGTTACACCTATATAAGTTGCATTTGTTGGCTGATATGGATGGGCTGAAAAAAGACATAGGAGATTTGTTCATCTGAAAAACAATCAGCAGACGGGCTAAAGAGGTAAAATGCAAATACAATCAGCAAAACTGAGTAAGAAATAGTGAAATAGGAGGCTTGGAAAAACTAGAAGAAAATGTAAGTTGGAAAAGAGAATGTCTGAAAAAGAAAAAAATAATAATCAAGCTGTACCATATATGACTGCAAAAATCTAGATGACCACTAGATGGCAGCAAAATGCATTTTTTTTCTCTAGCTCTTTCCTGTCATCTAGTGGTTGCTCCAATTTCTGCAACTCAGATAGAGTAGTTTTAGCTCAATCTTTACAGGTGAATTTGTAATAACTTGTGAAATTATTGTGCAGACACAGAGCCCTCCAGCTATGTTGTGACTAAAACTACCAGAATTCTCAACCAGCATGATTAATGCTTGCATTTGCTGGTAATTCTGTGATCATTCATGCCAAAACTTGGAAAAGTGGTTCAAATCATCATCTTCTTCTTTTAATGACCCCATAATCCCTTGTGGGATGGAATCTGGGCAACTGAATGGAGCTGAGTGCTTACTGGCCGGATGCCCTTCCTGTCACCAAAGTGGAAGATTTTGTGCCCAAAGAGAGAAACATCTGTCTCTACCTAGGATCGAATTCACAGCCTCCTGATCGTGAGGAGAGAGCTCCAGAGAATATACTGGAAAATATCTAGACTGGGTCATAACCCTGATAATGAAGCCAAGATGGAACTCTAAAAAGGTACTGCTCTCCTATTACACTTCTCCATTAATTTCTGCCTGCCACAGTCCTTTCTTGTCAAAAACCCCAAGGCCAAACACATTGCAATATGTAGTTGGTTAAACCAGATCCTTTGGGGAATGATTCTAATTAGAGGAACGTCAATTGTAGTCCCCAAACAACACTGGTGGCTGACTTTACTACTGGAAATACTGTATACAAAACCTTCCTTTCTGAAAAGTCTTTTAAGAGCTTGCTTTACAATCCACGAACTAGGAAGAGAATTTATGTCTCTGCCTCAAAGGCCTTGCTATCTAATTTAAAAGAAAACACAGTAATAAACTGTAGCAAAAACCAAAAACAAGAGAAAACAATAAAAAGGGAATAACTGTTATTTATACACATATCGTCCCTAAGAGCATTGGCGTAAACAGTTTGTTGGTTATGTTTACTTTTAATTATTGGTTACCATTTATTTATCACTCAGAGTGATCTCCTCTGAAGTTTCCCCTTAAAATTGTAATTACCTATTAGCATTTTGTTTTCCATAGCTTTGATATCTATAGGCCAGAGCTGTAAACACCCATAAACACATTGACACATAGATATGCTGTATATCTGACACAGGCCTTGTATGGATAGGAGAGGAGAGGAGAGGAGAAGAAAGGAGAGGAGAGAGAGGAGAGGAGAGGAGAGGAGAGGAGAGGAGAGGAGAAGAGAAGAGAAGAAGAGAAGAGAAGAGAAGAGAAGAGAAGAGAAGAGAAGAGAAGAGAAGAGAAGAGAAGAGAAACCTTTGTTGTCATTTTTTTTCCTGTGAGCACACTGAACACATTAAAAAATGAAATACTGATGCCCGCTATCAAAAGAAAATAAGCCAAAATATTGAAAGTCCATCAGAGCTAACAGCATTATCCAGGAGGAATGCTTTAACCAAGTTTCAATTGCAATGATGACACAGCAGTTGCTCACCTGCTGGTTTGTTATTAACTCTAGCTTCATGTAAACCATTTTAGGCTCTAAGCAGCACGTTAGCAAATAGAGAATATTAACACTCTATATAGGTTAGCCTTTAGCCTAGTGGTTAACCCTCCACATGCTTAAATCTGGCCCACGGGACCAGCGTGGAAATAGCAAACACAGGACAATCACGACTGGAGTCAAATACTTGTGCAAACCAGATGCGGGTTAAAGAGAAAAGACATTTGTAGCTCAAAAAAAAAAAAATACTATTGAGAGATTAATACCAAAAAGGACAACTTTTCATTAGCTGTATCTTTGCCTCTGTATCCTAGAATGGAATACAAAGCTATTTTTCAACCTTTGTAGCCTCTTAACTGTTCTACTTTTAAGCCTGACACTCATCACTGCTTCCCTTCTGCATCTTCACATACATACATTTTGATAAACCAATAACCTAGATTTATCAAAACTTGGTTTAACAGGCTTCAGATACAAGAGTCAAATCTTCCATCCAGAAATTACCAGAATAATAGGCAATGCCCACTGCATCAACATGGTTTGGATGCTTATCATAAATTTAATTGCCACAATTATGTAATTATGCAAAAAAAATCCATTTGCAGAAATTTACACCATTTTTAATTAGGGAAATGGCCTTGATTCCAATAACATACATTTGAATTTAACGGACATTCCACTTAAACAGAATGCTTACCTGAAAGTCCATTAAATCAAGGCCTTACAGTAAGTATAACTTTTAAGGCTTTTAAATTGATTTAAAAGGTTAAAAAAAACCTGAGCTTTTACCCAAGAGAAACAAAATTAGGTATTTCCTATTGGCATTTCATCACTGACATTTGTTTTATATATGGGAAATGGATACTGATAACATGTAGCAATGGAAAAAAATAGGGCTGCCATTTTGAAAGCAAACTTTCTTTCTAATCCTACTTCATCCAATCTTTTAAATCATTAGAATCTTTATAGTTTGAATGGATGTTGAATACATGTTTTGAAGGTGATCACATCATATTTACACCCATTTTCCTGTTTTTAAAATATATATATATCAGAACTATAAAACTATAAGCTGACAGGCATCCTTCAGAATGTAGAATGTACAGAAGGAAATAAAATGGTATGCTCAGGAATGTGGTTCCCAGTCATGAATCTGAGATCCAGGGCTCCAGAGCTAAAAGAAGAAGGAGGAGGAGGAGGAGGAGGAGGAGGAGGAGGAGGAGGAGGAGGAGGAGGAGGAGAAGAAGAAGAAGAAGAAGAAGAAGAAGAAGAAGAAGAAGAAGAAGAAGAAGAAGAAGAAGAAGAAGAAGAAGAAGAAGAAGAAGAAGAAGAAGAAGAAGAAGAAGAAGAAGAAGAAGAAGAAGAAGAAGAAGAAGAAGAAGAAGAAGTCCTAAATTCAGTGCCATAAATATCATTTTTATAACTAAGTTCCCATCCTCCTATTTTCCTTTTTTTCCCCCAGAAATCTTCTAGAGAAAGAAATAATTGAGTCAGAAAAATTGCCAATTGCTTCTTTCTCAGTAAAGACAGGTAGAGAAAGAGACAGAGATGGGAAGACAAAATGGAGGCAGGAAATCCAGAATATTATGTAAAAACGCTTGGAAGATATCCTAGTTTTACGTCTCTGAACTCTGCCAGCACTATGGAATGGAGACAAATGATCTACCTTCTATGATTGCTGAAATTCTAGACCACATACTTTCAGAATTAAGTTTGTTCCTATTTTTATTTTGCTTTATGAAAATACAATACTTTGATAGATTAGTGTAAAACAAGGACAAAACTTTGGCATATTTTATGTATTACGTCCTACAAATAAAACTCCAGCAAATCAAAGAATGTTAAAAAATCACCCTCAGCAAGGATACAGATTGAAAATAATCACCTCCACATGAGTTACACAAATATAAGTATGCATAGAACTCATATATCTACTAAAAAGACACCGACTTAATTTCCCAAATTTTATTTCAGTGGATATTCCAAATATAATAAGAGAAGCTGACACATTGTGTAATGAGCAACTCAGCTTCCAAGCCATGGTTTAGTTATTGTTACAAGGAAGCTGCAAGTAGGCTTACAAAACTGCAGTGTCTATTCTAGCAATGTTGGTTATGAAAACCAACAGTGCAGTATTGCCATTTTTATTGAAATTGTTCCCCTGGCTTAACAACTTGGGGAAGTATGGGTTTAATTCAAAGTTTGAAATTAAAGTTATTTGTGAGAAAATGTATTTTCAGACACTATCCCTATTTGTTCTGGACACACTTCTGATCTTCTGGACCCAATTTGTGATTACCCGGGGCATGGCACAAAGGCAACACAGTAAGATAATCACTAGGAGTCCCTTTATTAGCTTCGACTTTGCCCCCAATGTCCTGTTTATCTTCTGGCTGGAGAAAAACTCTCCCAGGAACAGCCTTTGACTGTAGAGAATCAAATCCAAAATGTGGTCAACAAAAACTGTAACTATAAGTCCAATAGCAAAATGAGGTAATTAGTCCATCAGGACAGGAGCAAGAATTCCAGATGTGAAGGCATGGCAAAACTCAGCACAGTTGGGAAGACACCAGGAACACAGATAATCAAAGTCAACACAAGATAAACTCATGTTTGCTCCCAGCAGATGCACTCAGCATGCATCTCTTTTAAACTCTCTTCCCAGCTGTGGCTAATTAAGGGAATCAGGGCCCTTTTCTCCCCCATAAGCCATGCAACTCACATTCCTCCCTTCTCCATTCCTCCCTGTGTGTCCTAGGAAGAAGAGGGGGTGGGCCTGTGTCTTCCTCTGAATTCCCTCTCCCTTGTTCTACTTCTCCCCTTCTCTGCCCAGCTGGACTTTGCCCTTCCCCAGTTTCTTCCACAGCCAAAGGAGCCACACTCCCACCTCCTGTCAGCTATTCATCTTCCTCCTTGGATTCAGACTCCAACAGGGGCATGACACAATGGGCATGACACAACTTTTAGAAACAGTTCCAGAAGGAAACACATACTTTCCTAAATTGTGAACCCCATTTTATTTTCCCCAAACTCTGGGTCCTCTGTTATTTATTTATTGTTTACACTGGAGGGGGGAAAAATTAAACTGTCTTGCATTTATGAGATGGACTGCCAGGATAGCATTCATCCCAGCTAATCAGCTGACAGAAGTTGGTTATCTAAATGGACTCCTTATTTTCCCGCAGAATATGAGAAATTCATAATACTAGCTTGTAAAACTAGGGCACGTAAATCAGCAGTATCAAACTCGATTTCATTGAGGGACATGTTGGGGTTCTGTTTGACCTTGGGGTGGCTGGGGTAGGCGTGGCCAGGGTGAACGTGACCAGTTCAACATCACTCATGTCAGGGGCACCTGTGGTGGCCAATTGCTAAGGCAGGACTTCCCTCAGACCCTTCCTCACTCTCATTATAATCTCCTTCTTTCCTTATTTTTCCTTCCTTGCTCTCTTCCCATCTTCCCTTCTTTGTCTTTCCTCTTGTCCCCTTCTCCTTTCCTGTCCTTTCTTGCATGCTCAAATGCAAAAGGGGAAACATTTCACCTTTTGTTTTTAGTTTGTTCTGCTAGCCCTCTGCCAGTGAAAATGGAGCTCAGGAGGGCCGCACCTGTCCCTCCCAAACTCCATTTTCGGTGGCAGAGGCACTGCAGGCCAGTCCTTTGCTGTTTCCAACACCCTGTGGGCCAGATCAGGCCCGCGGGCCTTGAATTTGACACCCCTGACGTAGATCATTAGCACATTTATTATTAAGACAGAGAGACAGTGGAGATTTCTGTTGAGATCAAATTTCCTAGGGCAATGAACTTTTAAGTCCAATTAACTGTGAGCTGAAGGAACAAGTCTCAACTGCGTTGCTAAACCTAAATCTTGGTAAGACTGCCTACCAGAGGTCTCGGTGTCGTGATATTTATTTAGTTCCAGACAATTGGATTAGAAGCAAATGCAATAATGCCAACATTAATTAAAACCCAGCTCTGTTGCAGGTCGTTTTACTCAAAGCATGTTCGAGAGAAATTCAGAATTAGAAAGCAAAGACTGTTACAAGGGAGGGGATGATTACACAGTGTCCCTGTTTTCCATTTAGCTGCAATCAAATGAACTTTGTGAATGGCAACAAGAAGCAATTTTGGTATCGTTAGTTATCACTGTAAACCTACCACAAAATATATAGTCCCTTGTGAAAAGAGATTTATTTCAGAAATTCCAAAATCCATCTTAGATAAGAGGCAGGGTTGTTGTTGTTGCTTTAAATCCTTAGATATTTGCATCAATGAGAGATCATAAAGTCTCATAAAACATAAAGCCTTTTAAAACTAGTTGGTTAAAAAGAAAAAAAAATCTATAGCCCATCCCCTTATATTTGCTAGTATTATTCACCAAGAAGATTACTGTTGAGTTGGAGATTAGCTGTTTTATATATAGTAGGTGCAAGACAAGTAAAAACTATGTTCTAAATTTAGTATGCAGTGTTCCTATAAAATACCTTGAGAAGCAATCAACCTTTTATTTCCGTTAGAATAAACTTGCTGAAACCAAATGAATTAAACTAGCTCTAACTTACTTTCATTTCAATGGATCTTCACAGGACTGGAATCCTGTGTCACATCTTAGCAAAAGTTATCTAATATGGCAGGTCAAATTTTGCTTCATATTATTTGATTATATTTTTCACATAGCATACAAGCAAAAGAAATATTAAGGCATAAAAGGAGAATAGGGATAAAATTATGACAAGGAAGGAAGGAGGGAGGGAGGAAGGGAGGGAGGGAGGGAGGAAGGAAGGAAAACACAAATATATACTAAGAATGACTTCCAACATATTTTTCCAGGGATAGAAAGAATGCTTCCTATGAACTTTTAGTTTAAGACTATAGTAAAATGTCCATTGTCCCCCACAAAAGAAAAACAGAAATTTTAAAAAATCCTCTTTTTAAATTTTGAAGGAAATAATAGCTAATAGTTAACTGGACTAGATTACTTCACTGCCTCAAATCTTTGCCTTGGTTCTCACTCAAATGACTTCCTCCATCACAGGCGAGGAAAAAAAGACAGCATAAGTGCTAGAAGTTGAGAAATGACAATCTTCATGAAGCGCACAGGAAAATGTGGCTCCGTAATTGTTCTAATGTGATGCAGATCAGTTTCCTTAATAAACCCAGGTCAGTATCGGCACAGACAAAATGGAAAATTAGAAGGTTAAGTTCCAACTAGCCCTTCAGAACAGTAGTCGACATCCTTCCACTAATAAACATATTAGCAATCTAACCATAATTGAATTATAGTTGGATTGGATTTTGGGGGGAGGCGGGAATCATTTTCTTTTCCCTATCTTCTTAAGAATTGGTGGTGCCTCCTTTTATCAGTGTGGATTTTTAAAAGTACGGTTAGAAAGAAGACCCAGAAGGACAGAAAAGAATGCCATAATTGGTGGGTTGTAGAAGACCTTTCTTAAAGTGGTCATCTGGAAAAAAAATAAAGCTATAAGAAAATATTCTGTTGCTGTTGTCCCAAAGGTGCTTTTTTCCCCAAAAAAAGTCAACTGGACTTCATTTTTTCTTGAAGACGTTTGGCTTCTCATCCATTTCAGCTGTTCCAAGAAGGTTCCACGCTCGTTTGCAGAAGACCCTGAGAACATAGATAAACCTCAACAAGTCTTAGAAAGAGTGATAACCACCAAGTGGTGGCAAGGAATATACATCCCACCATCCTCCATCATTCAGAACCGAAGAAGCTTCTCGGATGAAAGCGAAATTTCTTCAAAGAAAAACAAAGTTCAGTTGCTTTTTTGGGGGGAAAAATCCAATCCTTTGGGACGACCATGACCTGGATGATTGAGAATCTCTGTACACATTCTGTTGTTTTTGTTCAACCCCTAAGTTGTGCCCTACTCTTCACAAGCCCATGGACCATAGCATGCCTGTCAACTAAAAAAATACTCGTTTGGTCTTTTTAGTTGCCAGCAGAAAGAGAGTGGGGGGAAGCAGTGCATTCCTTAAATGCCTCAGATAATCGCCTTGGCAGCTGTCGGAGTGCAACAATATTACTAGAGAGCATGATTGATGACTCTTGGCTATGAATGTGTCCCATTGGAGAATATACATCCAGGGGGTGGGAGGAAGACCAGGGTCCAGGGGGAAATGAATGATGTATTTTAGTGTCGGCTGCACCCAGCTAAAGCCAACATGGCCACTCCTAATAAATCATTTTTTTTTTACTCTGAGATGTGGCTAGAGACTTATAATTTGAATGGGGGTGGAATGGCACCACTATCCTCCACTCTCCCAGAATGTGCCCAAAGTCATGTTCATGACACTATCTAACCTTCTCCTTTTGAACAGAAGAAAATGTTCTGAGGATAGCTTTAAAAATCAGCTGATCAAACCTACCAGTTATCATGCGAGACCCCAGCTGATAATTGGCTTGTCACAAGTGACTTGGGGAATGCAGAACTCTGCGCTTACAACCCAATTGTTGTCAAGGAATATGTTGGCACATGTTATTTCCAAATGAAACAAATGTTTCCAGAGAAATTCCAAATACTCTCCCTTAACAAGATTGCCACTGGACAATTATACCAACCTTTCTCATCCTGAGATTATTTTGTATATTATACAAAAATGCAAGCTCAGACATACGTAGCTACCAGCTTAGGCCTATAGTCATCAAAAGAAAAATAATTGGGGTGTAATTATACTTTGAGTTTTGATCTTGGCATCAATGCTTAAACTAGCATCGGAGAAATTTCCTGAGCTATTAAGAAGTGGAACAGCTGGTCTCCCAGAATTGTGCATGTTCCATCATTGGAAGCTTTAAAAAAACAAAGATTGGTCAACCAACTTTCATACCAAGATGATATGTACACTTCATACCAAGGTGATATGAAGACTTGGGTAGAGAGTTGGACTAGAAGATCTCCAAAATTCCTTCCAATCCTATGATTCTATAACTAAGTTGTGACGATGATATGTTGGATTGTCTCTAAAAGATATGATTAACTACCATGCAGATTAGAATTTGGCTTAGGGTTGTGTATGAGTCCCTCCTCTGTAGATTGTAAATCAAAACTTCTATCTCAGTATGCTGTTATATGCTAGCTAATTGTGGTTAAGATTTGCTGGTCAATGGGAGAAAAACCTGACTATGGTTTATGAAATAAACTACAGTTCAGCGATTCTGTATGAGCCTCCCTAATTATGACTAGGTCTGGAGCCAACACAGTGAGACTGAAAATTGTATTTTCTCCCTTGTTATGTTTTCTGAAAAGGAAACCATTATGCTGATGAGAAAGCACCCATAACAAACCACAAGGAAATCAAAATGATGACACCAGGGCAATGATACAAGCCACAAATATGGCAATTACATCATGCATCATGAGGCCCGGTGATGATCCCATGCAGGTGTTATCCCTTGACACCTTGCCTGCCCACACAAGAGTTTGTGGATAATTATGCTGAAATGTGCCAAGGGGAAGGTGAATATGCCATATACATTGTGATTCATCATACCATCACACACACAGAATGACATAATTCACACAATTTCTGCGATGAGTCCTGATTTGTGAAATATCATTCTGCCTTGCCCCAGATATACATTTCACGTGTTACCTGGGATGGTGCTAAATCCTTCACTTAATACAGTGTTTAGGTAAAGTTTCCACAAATAGTAAAAATATATACCTGGATGGAAGGATTAAACATTAGGGGTAATTCTTGACTTGCAACCACTTGTACAGTGACCGTTTGAAGTTGCAACAGAAAAAAGTGACTTATGACCATTTTTCATGCAATTGTTGCAGTATCCCCATGTCACATGATCAAAATTCAGACACTTGACAAGTGGCATGTCTCTATGATGGTTGCAGTGTCCCAGGGTCATAAAATCACCTTTTGAGACCTTCTGACAAATTATGTCCATGGGGAAGCTAGATTCACTTAACAACCATGTTATTATTAACTCAACAATTGCAGTGATTGGCTTACCAACTAGCAATAGCACTTAAACTTATATGCCACTTCACAGTGTTTTACAACCCTCTCTGAGTTGTTTTTACAGAGTCAGCATATTAACCACCCCCAACCATTTGGGTCTTCATTTTACCCACCTCAGAAGGATGGAAGGTTGAGTCAACCTTGAGCTGGTGAGACAAGAACTGCCGAATTGCTGGCAGCCAGCAGTCAGCAGAAGTAGCCTACAGTACTGCACTCTAACCACTGCACCACCATGGCTCATACTGTGGCAAGAAAGATCATAAAATGGGGGCAAAACTCACTTAACAAGTGTCTTGCTTTGCAAGAAAAATGGGGGGTCAATTGTGTTTGTACGTTAAGGACTACCTGTATACAAACCCTACTGCTTTGTCGACCTCTGGTAGTGCCAAGAATTAGTAGGTAGTGCCACCTCCATCAAAATGAACTGTGGAGCTATCTGTCAAGATCTCCATCATCAGGGTGCTGCCCCAATCATTCACACTCACACATCAGTGTGGTTTATGGAGGGTTTTATTTGTCTTCCCTCAGCAGTTCTCATCACCCGGCCTTAGAACTGTCCCAACCAAAGCAAGCCACAACCAAGCCCAGATTAATTCCCAGTACAGCCATCAAGAGGAGAAGACTTTTTCCCAAGCAATCTGGCAGGTCTCCATTTCTCTGCTTTGTGTGTTCTGAGATCTACCACAGCAGGCAGTTCCTCCCCTTCCTCTTCACTGGCCTGCAAGCTGTCCCCAGCCAAAGCCTGTTCTGCTGGAAGTTCAGGATCTGTAATTTCTGATGTGCCAGGAATATCTCATTCTCCCTCGAGCTGGCCTTGAAGGAAGAGTTGGAGGAGTTGTCCAAAGGAGATATCCCAGTCGGCCTGGAACCTTGCTGGGTTCATGCCATCAAAGGGGAAAGGAGGGGGAAGGCATTTTGGAAAATCCACACTTGTGTATCAAAATGGTTGATGGGGGAATGGAAGGAGGAAATGATAACAGAAGAAGACCAGACTACCAAACCGTCTTGTACCAAGATCTTCAAGGCCATTTGCCTTGAGAATGGGACGTTACAAGTATCACACCTCAGAGTTTCTCAAATCATCTTACTGGTATCACATTGGCTGGCTAGGGGATTGGTCATGGGCAAAGGAATTGGGAATTGGAAAGAATAGCTTTGTAATTTTGTGTGGGAACACCAGATTCTACCTCACTTTGCTACAACCAGTTGCTTTCAGTAAAAGTTCCTTTGCTTCAACTAAATGGAGTCACGAGTCCTACTTTCCTAAGAGAGCAAACTGGGGCAGGCATGACACTATCATACCTGCAAAAATATCTGGGCGGCCATTAGATGGCGAGAATGAGATGTAGAAGAAGACCCTCAACGCTTTGCTGCCATCTAATGGTGGCCTGAATTCTTGCGTCCCTGATGCACGGTCCCAAAATAGATGCTTTAATATAGAGGCTTGTAATTCTGGTACAGATATGCTGTTCCCTGATTACCAGCTGTGCAAGCAAGCACATTCAAAAAGAAGACAGGAACAAGTGTTTGCTACGCTGCCTTGAAAGATCACAATAGCAAAGCTTAAAGGGCACCGCAAATGGGGTCACTGGAGTTTGCAAGTCACTTTTAAGGAAATTGTATGGTCAACAGAAGTTAAGCTGTCAATCAGAAGCCTATCTCTCCATATTCTCTCAACTGAAAAGAAGCTTCATGCTATTTTAGACAATAGCAACCCTTTATTTTTTTCCCTCCATTCTTTCTGAGTATTATTTTACTAGCAGGGATTATAATTAAAGCAAGATCTAGTGTGCTTCATTTCAGGTCTTTGCAAATGCAATTTTTTAATACCACGTTCTCTGAAACTCAATACAATAAGAGGACAATGATGGCTTTCAAAAGGCAACTGCTTTCCTTACTTCAGGTTCACATTTTCAAAAGACATATATAACTAGCTCGATACCTGCGCTTAGCTACGAAACTATGTGGTTGGGGTTAGTTTTGGGAGAGGAAAATAAGGGAGGGGAAATCTTCCTCTGCCTACCAGCATTCATCGGTATTCATCTGGCTAGCGTCCTGTCAGTGTGTGAGAGAGTTGAGGGCTGTTTGGAAAGTGAAACAGTATTTGCTGTGTGAGTAAGAAGGAGACAGCAAGGAGCCTGGGTGTGGCTTAGCTCAAGTTTTCTGTACTAAAGCTGCTTGGTGCTGTGAAACTGAAACTGAAACTCAAATTCCTCTCCTCTGCTTTACATTTGGAACAGATTTCTTTTTAGGTGGGGAGAGGGAGTAGAACTCCTTAGCATCAGAGCGTGTTAATAATAATGATATAGGAAATATTACGCTCTGATGGTCATTTCGAAAAATCCTTTCTTAGTTAGCCCCTAGAAGCCAAGAGGAACATACGTGCCAAATTTCAAGTTTGTAGGCTTTACGGTTCTGGAGATTTTGTGATGATGTGTGAGTGGTATTTCACATAGATAGGGAGGGAGGGAGGGAGAGAGATGGGTGGGTGGGGAGAGAGAGGTTTTAATTTGGATTTGGATTGGATATGTGTGTGTGTGAGAGAGAGAGAGTGAGTGAGTGTGTGTGTGTGATTTCTCCAGAAAGGAAGCTCTTATGTATGTAGAATTATATTTAGACATTTGTGCTAAGTTGTTAGGTTGCAAACTAGACTGGCAATGTCTAGAATGCAGACTGAAAGACAACCCACTGATCTCTTTAGGGTGTTATTAAAAGACGGTCTTCTCCAGTGTCCAGAAACACTCATACAGATTAAGCCACCTGAACTGTACTTGAATTTACATCTTAAGATCTTGGAATCCAGTTAGTTGAGAGTCATTAAGCAACGAAGTAATTGATTAATCGAATTACAGCTGAGGATGCTTTGATGCATTTGACATGGCTTGCAGTAGTCCACAATACACAAGCCCTTATATTTAATTCACTGAGTTGATTACTGCAGCTTTTAACATGCGGATACACATATATAGTGTAATGCAAGCCTGGAATCTGAATATCGGAATAACAACTCTACAATTGTCTGGTTTGGCTCTGCAATCAAACAAGACAGACACAGACTTCAACGGATAATTAGAACTGCAGAAAAAACAATTGCTACAAACCTGCCTTCCATTGAGAACCTGGACACTGCAAGAGATAAAAAAGAGGGCTGTGAAAATATCTACAGACCCTTCACATCCTGGACATAAACTGTTTCAACTCCTACCCTCAAAACGACTCTATAGAGCACTGCACAACAGAACAACTAGACACAGGGACAGTTTTTTTCCCCCGAATGCCATCACTCTGCTAAACAAATAATTCCCTCATCACTGTCAAACTACTTAGTAAGACTGTATTACTATTAATCTTCCCATCCTTCCTATTACCTATCTCTTCCAACTTATAACTATAACCATGTTGCTTGTATTTTACCATTTATATTGTTTTATTTGTTTCCTAGTATGATTTGATTGCTTATTAGTAACCTATGACTATCACTAAGTGTTGTATCTTATGATTCTTGATGAATGTATTTTATTTTTTCTTTGTGTGCACTGAGAGCTTATTGTACCTAAGACACATTCCTTGTGCGTCCAATCACACTTGGCTAATAAGGAATTCTATTCTATTCTATTCTATTCTATTCTATTCTATTCTATTCTATTCTATTCTATTCTATTCTATTCTATAGAGGGAAATATTCAAGACTCTGTTTCATTCCAAGAGATCATGGGTGAACACTTATCAGTGATTGACTTTCCACAAAACAAGATTGGTGAACAATCCTCTGTTTTCTTTTGTCAGTCCTTCTCCTGTCTCTCTTGGGTCTGTTTTGAGTTACTGCTACGATTTCTGAAGGTGCCAAGAGAAGGGGGCTCTGTCTGGCTCCCCAAAGGAGAATTGTTATCAGGTTTGGTTTCAGTTATGATAAAACAAAGAGAAAACCAAGGAAGGAATTCACGGGACAGAAATATCTTTAAAAAAAAAACAGATTGCAGCAAAAGCACCATTTTTAATACTATTATTAAGTGTTGTACCTTATGATTCTTCACTCTTAACGAATTTATCTTTTCTTTTATGTACACTGAGAGCATTTGCTCCAAGACAAATTCCTTATGTGTCCAATCACACTTGGCCAATAAAGAATTCTATTCTATTCTACTCTACTCTACTCTACTCTACTCTACTCTACTCTACTCTACTCTACTCTACTCTACTCTACTATATTCTATTCTATTCTACTCTACTCTACTCTACTCTACTCTACTCAATATTTCCCATGACATGATCTTTATGGGCCATATTTATACAGCAAACTGTCCATTGGGGAAGCAGATACAGTCCACCCATGTTTAGGATACTCAAGAATGCTGGTAGACCTCGACTTCCAGCAGTTCATTTAGTGACTGCTCAAAGTTACAATGGCACTGAAAAAAAGGGACTTCTGGTCATTTTTCACAGATACTTTGCTGCATCCCTGTGATCAGGTGATCAAAATTCAGACTCTTGGCAACTGGTTCCTATTTATGACCGTTGCTGTGATCCCCCTTTTGCGACCTTCTCAACAGCCAAGTCAAGGGGAGGGGAAGCCAGATTCTCTTAACAACCGTTTGACTAACTAATCGACTGCAGTGATACACTTAACAACGGTGGCAAGGAAGGTTCGCAAGATGGGGCGAAAGTCACTTAACGAAGGCCTCCAACACCTACGGTTGGACTTAAGCGTAGTACACAAAATTATCTGCTGTAATGTCCTACTAGTCAATGACTACTTCAGTTTCAACCGCAACAATACAAGAGCACACAATAGATACAAACTCAATGTTAATCACTCCAAACTTGATTGCAGAAAGTACGACTTCAGCAACAGAGTGGTCAATGCCTGGAATGCACTACCTGACTCTGTTGTTCCATCCTCTAACCCCCACTCCTTTAACCTTAAACTATCCACTATTGACCTCACCCCATTCCTAAGAGGTCTGCAAGGGGCGTGCATAAGTGCAGCATCGTGCCTACCGTCCCTGCCCTATTGTCCCCATTTATTTGTACCTATTTCCTGTATTCTTACTCATGTTTATACCTATACCTATTATCTTGTAAGCAATTGACAAATCAGATAAATAAATAAAAAATAAATAAAAAGGAGTAAATAAATAAATTATGGGCTCAGTTGTAGTCGTAAGTCGAAGACGCTGTATCATATTAATCACTGCTATTATCTCTTTTCCAGGGTTTTTCTTTTGACACGATCCTGCTCAGAAAAAAACAGCGAAGCTCAGTTGGTTTTCCTTTTAAGAATTGACGGGTGGCAGCGCTTCCAGCTGAATTGGCTGATTTACAGTCCAGGGTGTGAAAAAACACATACACACACACAAAACCCCTTTCCTCTGAGCTACTGTAAGTTAGCAGAAGCTTTATTAGATCAGCACCACACCACATTAAAAGAGCAGAGCCTTCCTTGCCACCGTTGTTAAGTGAGAATGGGAAATTGATTTGATTTCAGAGATTGATTTCGCCCCACCTTGCAAACCTTCCTTGCCACCGTTGTTAAGTGAGAATGGGAAATTGATTTGATTTCAGAGAACGGCAAAAACCCGCTCTTGCATGAGAATGCTGTTAAATCTTCCAGCCGTGAGATCTGCCAAGCTCTTTCCTCGGCCTCTGGAAATTATGTCAGCTCAATATCTGACACAGGAGGAAGGGTCTTCCAAATAGAATCCCACTCTCTTCCAAGGAAGGGGGTTCTACAAATCATACTGACTATACCACTGGTGATACAGACTACACTTTGCAGGAGTACTACTCAGGAACCAGGACCACTACTCAGGTGACCCTGAGGACACAGATAAACCTCCAGATGGCCTCAACAACCCTCTAAAAGGATGCAAATGACCAGCTGTCTGCAAGGAGTATAAATCCCTCCATTCCCCACTATCTTCTCAGGTGACCCTGAGGACACAGATAAACCTCCAAGTGGCCTCAACGACCCTCCAAAAGGATGCAAATGACCAGCTGTCTGCAAGGAGTATAAATCCCTCCGTTCCCCACCATCCAGCCAGAGCTTCTTGGATGAGAAGCCAAACGTCTTCAAAGAAAAACAAAGGAAGTCCAATTTGGACTGATTGCAGCATCCCCACAGTCAGGTGATTTACATTCAGTGGCTTGACATCTGGTTCATATTTATGACATTTGCAGTCTCGTAGGGTCAAGGGATCGTATTTTGTGATTGTTCTGACCCAGCTCCCTAAACACAACAAACCCTCTGATGTGAACTCAATCTCAATGCACATCTATTCATCTCCGCTCCCTGCCTTTTATCCCCAGAGCTAGGGTGGGGCTTTGCTAGCAGTGGTGGCTCTTCCTTCCCAAGGACCGGCTCATAGATTTCCACTGCTCTCCTCTCCTCTGCCTTCTGTGCATCCGTGCGTCAGGCACTGGACCCAGCTATTCCTCTTCTTCCTCATCAGCCACCTCCAGACCTGGGGGCTGTTGACTCTCCATCTGAGGGCTGACAGATGGCCCAGGCTCTGCCTCCGTCTCTCTCTGTGTGTCTCTCTGCCAGCCCCCTTGGAGTTGCCCTGATGCTGACCCTGACTCCCACGCCTCCTCCTCCTCCTCTGATTCGGCTGCTGGAGAGGCCAGCAGCCGACAAGCCACAACAGTGACCTTCCGACAAGCAAAGTCAATGGGGAAGCCAAATTTGCTTAATAACTGTATTACTAATTCAACAATCGCGGAGATCCGTTTAACAAATGTGGCAAGAAAAGTCATAGAATGGGACAAAAGCCACTTAACTGGCTTAGCAAATTTGGGCTCAGTTGCCCTCGTAAGTCAAGGTACCTCGGTGGCGCAGTGGTTAGAGTGCAGTACTGCAGGCTACTTCTGATGACTGCCGGCTGACTGCAATTTGGCAGTTCGAATCTCATCAGGCTCAAGGTTGACCCATCCTTCCATCCTTCCAAGGTGGGTAAAATGAGGACCCAAATTATTGGGGGCAAGAGGCTGACTCTGTAAACCACTTAGAGAGGGCTGTAAAGCACTATAAAGCAGTATATAAGTAACTGCTATTGCTGTTACCTATATGGAGATCTTTGTTTGATACAGGTGATTGTACCTTATTGCTTATTGTACCCTATGACCATCATTAAGTGTTGTACTTATGATTCTTGACTCTTGATGAATGTATCTTTTCTTTTATGTACACTGAGAGCATTTGCACCAAGACAAATTCCTTGTATGTCCAATCACACTTGGCCAATAAAGAATTCTAGATAGTCCACAACCAAGACCAAAATTTCAGGCTGGTAATGAAACATCTGCAAGAAAACGCCCAAGCTCAGAAAGCATCAAGGACCCCACGTATCCAAGAATAACCACTTAAATCTTCTGAATGTTTGCCTTCCTGTTAAATGATTATTATTTGGGCATTCCTATTAAAGGAAAAAAAATGGCACTTTAGGATCAGCTAGAAATGAGATTTATCTCAAACAATGCCAACTATAGCACTATGTAAGCTACATACACCATACACCTTTGGAGTTATAGCCTTTTCAGTGCCATTTTGCATTAAACCTACTATACATTTAAAAAATTTCCCAAGAAAATTAGCCAAGGTAGCTATTACATAGAGTGAGAAAGGATCTGAATGTAATTGGCCATGCTTTTTTTTAATTATTATTCCTGCTGCCGAAGCATTCTGATAGTATCAGCCTCCAAATGTTCCGTTGTTTGGAATATGCTCTCTTTTAAACACTGATATTAGCATCTATTAACATTGATAGTAAATTCTGCCTTCTCACCAATGCAGGAATGGATTTCTTTTTTTTTTCTTTTTTTAAAAAGAACCTGACATTCTTTGTTTGCATATCAGATTGCCCACACGGATGGAACAATGCTGCTATCTAAGAGTCTGGATTAAAATAAGTTTTAAAGACTAAATTAATAATGTATCAAGAAACGTTTTAAGGGAAACTGAAATGGAGGTTGGGAGAAGGCAAATTCCGCTGTAATAAAAAGACAAGTTTGGCAGCTCTGCAAACCTGCTAACATTGTCTTTCCATATAAAGCCTATTGTTTTTTTTCTCTTCTAAACAGCAGAAGCATCTGCATCATTCATAAAAGATAATAACTGGCTTGGCAGCAGAGCTCTCCAAGCAAAGGGTGATGCAATTCATAAAGTCCTACAATATTCCCGGTAACCATAGTGCAGGTGACATAGTTTTCATGGAGAAGAGATTAAAAACTGAAGCGCCTCACCTACTAATCTGTATTTATTTGCAGAGGTAGCAGTGGCAAAATTGAGCCAGGCTGATGTGCAAATTAAAAACTCCCAACGAATGGAATGCCTTACACACACACACACACACACACACACACACAGAGAGAGAGAGAGAGATCATCTCAGATCATTTCAACCAAGATAATGGGAAGAAATATCTTCCTTTAAAACAGGGGTCTCCTAACTTGGCCATTTTAAGACTTATGGACTTCAACTCCCAGAATTCTTCAGCCAGCCATGCTGTCTTAAAGTGCCCAAGTGACCCTGACTTTAAAAAAAAAAAAAAAAAAAGCTCCCATCGTATATTTCCTCATTTCACTGAATTCTAAACACAAAGACCAACCATATGGTGACAATCTGCAAACCATAGGAATAGCAATAGCACTTAAGACTTCACGGTGCTTTGCAGCCCTGTCTAAGCAGTTTACAGAATCAGCCTCTTGCCCCCAACAATTTGGGGTCCTCATTTTGCCGGATGGAAGGCTGAGTCAACCTTGAGTCTGGTGAGATTTGAACTGCCAAATTGCAGTCAGCCGGCAGTCAGCAGAAGTAGCCTGCAGCATGGCAACCTTTCTTCTGATGCTGAATTAGAGGAATACTTAAACATCCAATACTCTGTACACAAACATTAAGGCAGCCACAAGAAAAAGAAAGAAAGACTCCAGTAATTTCCCCCCAATTCTGAGAAACTGAGTTCCGCACTAACATTTAGACCAAAAATCTCCAATTCCCTAGAAATCACACTTTCAAAGGCACTTGATCAGGATATCCTTAAAAAATAAGAATAAATAAATAAATGCAGAAAGGTTTTTCAGGGAATGGTGTACATCGGTTGGGCTGAGTAAACTAATAATAGTGAGATACTAATAATGACCATTTATTCAATGGGTATGTGGCCAGCCTTACCTTCAAAGTGAAGTAATAAGCAATTTATCCTTAGTTAGTAGGTCTGAAGCTGTTCTTTTCGAGTCTGAATTTTTATAATCATAACTCTTAGATTTAAAATAGCGGTGGGGAGTTCGAGCAAAACTGTACACCCTTTTCCTGAGAGTAAGGACTGCTGTAATTCAACTTCTGTTGAATTGTCCTTGTATAGCTTTCCCTATAAATGTTGCAACTCGGTATGTAATACAACTTTGAAAGGTGCTTGCGTGTTTTGACGAAGCAATGATGCGTGAACCACTGCAAAAATCTACAGCTTCGAGTGGGCACATTAAGTTTCATACTTTAACTTTCCGGACTTCAGTGAAAAAACATGGGAAAAGAAATATATGCGTGTGCTCCATCTGGAATATCCCATCAGGATTATTTCTTGGGTTCCAGCAATCCTGAGGCATGAATAACTTTACTCCAAATCTAGGCCGACAAACGTAGCACCGCGGTAAAACAGCTAAGCTTTGGATTTCTTAATCTTGAAAAAGAAAAGCAGGGTGTGTTTGAATCATCCACCTCTGCTTGGTAACTCAGCCCTGTGTCACCTCTTGGCTCTTTCCTCACAACAATTTTGCAGATATTGTAAAAGCTTCAGTTACCGATTCTAATTACATTAATGAGCCTCATTTTCACTCATTGTGTTTCAAATAAGGACTGGGTTGTTGTTTTTTTCTCCCTTATATTTTTTGTTTGCAATCTCTCGCACATTAGAACTTCCATGAAAAGAAAGAGGGAAGGAAGGGAGAGAGGGAGGACGGGAGGGAGGAAGGATGGAGGGAGGGACAGAGGGAGAGAGGGACAGAGGGAGAGAAGGAGGGAGGGAGGAGGGACAGAGGAAAGAGCCGGGGAGAGAGGAAGGAGGGAGACAGGGAGGGAGAGAGGGAGGGAGGGAGGAAGGAAGGAAAGAAGGAGGGAGGGAGGATGGAGAGAGGGACAGGGAGGGAGGAGGGAGGGAGGATGGAAAGAAGGAGAGAGGAGGGAGGAGGCAGGGTGGCAGGGAGGGAGGGAGGAAGGAAGGAAGGGAGGAAGGAAGGAAGGAAGGAAGGAAGGAAGGAAGGAAGGAAGGATCAAACAGACCCAGAAAAACAAGCAAATGTTTGTTAAAAAGCTAAATCTCCCCCTGGAAGTTGTTGAGTATTGTATTAGTTTGTTTTGTTTGTTTTTGCTTGTTCATGTCCACCCTTGAGATGCACCGAATACCCCTCGATAACAACGCCTCACCCACTGATCTTCCTGCTTCGGAGGACGATAATGAACATCAGTGCCATCTGGTTAACCATTTGGAAAACTGTAAAAGCTGTGACTGATAAATCCGTCAGTGTTGAAATGGCACTTGTTGAGGTCTGGAAAGTTCATGTAGGCTATTTATGTAACTCCCCACACCTGTTAGGCTTGCAATTTTGCAAAGCTTGAAGAACATCAGAAAATACACCGTTGAGAAGAAAATGCACAAAGACTTTTCTCAGGCTGGATAACCTGCATTTATATTTCTTAGGTTCTTCTGGCTACGGATCTGTTTATCTCTTGGTCTGCTTAACCTCAAAGACTGCAGTACTTCTCCAAATCCATGGCACGAAACTGCAGTGCTAATACATTTATTAGTTGAGTGTGCAGTGATGCCAGCTTTTAAAAACAATACCCAACAGGGAATACACAATTCCCAGCCTAATATTCACATTTAGTATATCGTTGATTCTTTCGAACCAACTTAAGAAACAAAATGAATGAGGCAATCGAAAGAAAGAAAGAAAGAAAGAAAGAAAGAAAGAAAGAAAGAAAGAAAGAAAGAAAGAAAGAAGAAAGAGAAAGAAAAAAGAATAATTTCATTTATTAGCTTTCCCTACAGAAGTCTGCTATACAGTTCTGGGTGTCTCTTGAATTTCCAGATCAAGGTAGTTATATAAACCAGGGTGAATTTGAAATCATTTTTCGGTGCAAGATCTTTCCGCAGCTGAAGTCACTCCCAACATGTGGCTGAAGATTCTCAACTAACCAGGTAGAGTTGTCTGAAGATTATCTGAAGTTGCTTGAAGGGTTGCAATGAATGAACGGTTGCAATGATTCACACTTCAAACAACTTCAGACAATCTTAACCTTATTCAAGTCTAATAATACTGTACTTTAGCCATGTTGAATTCATCTCAAGGAGGTGACTCAGCAACCAATATCAGACGAATACAGATGGCATCTAGAACAAGATCAACCAGAGCTATTATTAACAAGACTCTGTTTTATTTATAATTTAAGAATACCTTATGGAAACCTTTTTTGGGCCGCAAATAAATATATAATTTCCTGGCAAGGGTTTTCGAACTGCAATTAACTTTCTCTCCAGGAAGAGCTAATGAAGTGTGCCAAAATAAAATACAGGTTAAATGCTCCATAAGGCAAAATTGCAGACAGCAAAACTGAATCCACCTTGTAAAAACAAAAAAACAAAAAACCAACAACCACAACAAGAAGATCATTCACTTGGTTAAAAAAAAAAAAAGTATCTTATGAACTGTGTGTATATATTGCTTCCACCAAAACGCCCATCCAAACGCCCATCAAAAAAGCGCCAGTAAAAGTTCAACTCAGTCAACTAACAGATCTCACAACACAAAACCCACACCTTTTGCACCAAGCCTACACATTTGAATGACATGTGCGCATTTAAGGGGAGGGAGGGAATGCAAACATACAGTTTTTTTTTCTGTTTCAAACTACTGTATTTAAGGAAAGCTATATTCCTGTGATAGCATCTGCATGCACCAGTGTGAATGTCTCTACAATAGAATTTCAGCCATGCCGATTTAGATAATACAGGTAGTCCTTGACTTACGACCACAATCAACCCCAGCATTTCTGTCATTAAATGAAACATCGGCGGAGTGAATTTTGCCCCATCTTACGGCCTTTCTTGCTACCGTTGTTAAGTGAGGGGCAGTGGTTTTTAAGCTAGGGACTTGGTTGTTAAGTTATTCTGGCATCCCCATTGACTTCGCTTGCGAGAAGTTCGCAAAAGAAGATCCAGTGATCCTGTCACAAATACAAGTCAGAATTTTGATCACGTGACCATGTAATGGTCGTAAGTCTGGGGAAATGGTCATAAGTCCCTTTTTTTTCAGGGCCGTTGCAACTTTGAACAGGTCGGTAAAAGGAACAGTTGTAAATCAAGGATTACCTGTACAGTAATTTACTACAGCTGGACTGGCCGGTTAAATGATTACTTCCCAAACAAGATAAATACCAAAAAGAATGTGCCTAATTCAGAACAAAATATTCTTTCTTCTTGGGCTGGTAGGTCAGCTCTAAAGGAAGAAAAGATTATGACTTCTATCTATTGAGTGACTGAACAGGGCAAATTTGGCAGTGCTTCTTATACATCCTGAGTTTGACTGGACTAACTGAGAATCAGTGCATTGTATTCAGGTTGTAACCTTAAAGTTCTTTTTGTGTATATACAGATAATGACTGGTTTTTAGAGGCCACCAGCCTCCTGGGAGGTGCCTTTGATGCAATTTAAAAGGAATCACAAAACAGTTCAGGCTGAATGTGTCCACGAAGTGATGGGCCTCTGAATCTCAAGGACTTCCCAGATTTAATGATCACTCTTCAGAACAGGGGTGAAAAACATCAAAGGAGGAGTCTTGTGTCATCAGCGTGTGTGACACTGGTGTTCAGTATTAGCGGCACCACAACTGAAGAAGCTATTAAATGAATACCCGCTGACCTCTTGGTTTGTAGAAAGGTGAGCTACTCTAACTCCAAATTATTTTGTCTTCCTCAGTGCTCAGACCAGGTTAATGGAATTGGGAGTCGCGTGGGGAAGGGAGTAGAGCTTTAGAGTGCAATCTGACATCAGAGATGGAGAATTCAAATGCTTTTGGAGGGGCTCTTGAGATGGAATGGCAAATGAATACAACTGGGGAATCAGATCTTGGAAAGGACCTCAAAGAAAAAAAAATTGGTCAACGTTGGCCCTCTTTTTCCCATAGAACTGTTCCCAAGAATAGGAGAAGCTGCATCTGGCCGAATTTTCATTTCTTTTTTGTTTCAAGGGGAAATATTGGTTGTGGAGATTATATTATTTCTTGGGCCACTTTAGGTGGGCCTAAACACTTCACATCAAACAAGGAGAACAAACAAGGCAAGGGCTCACTGGAGAAGAGTCTAACGCTGGGAAAGATTGAAGGCAAAAGGGGACGGCAGAGAATGAGGGGGTTGGATGGAGTCACTGACGCAGGAAGCATGAACTTAAATGGACTCCAGAAGATGGTAGAGGACAGGAAGGCCTGGAGTCATGATGGGTTGGACACGACTTCGCAACTAACAACACTTCACTTCTCTAAGGGCATCCTGTAATGTCAGAAAGATAGATGTATCTTTGTGGCTACAGTTATCTGTTTGGGTGAAGAGGTCAAGGGGACTGTTGCACAATGGTCTTATGGATGTCTGAGGAACATCTGAACATCATATTAATGTTGGTTCATGAAGTGGCAGGCTGGTTTGGATTGGGTTGGCTACTAAGGGAAGCAGCCCCAAACCACCCTGCCATGACTAGCATTGGTAATTCCAGGGTTCTGTGTCTTTCTAGAGCAGAGGTCTTCAAACTTGACAGACTTGTGGACTTCAACTCCCAGAATTCCTCCTCCAGTCATATTAGCTCAGTAATTCTGGGACCTTTGTTAAAGATCAGGGGTCTCCAACCTTGACAACTTTAAGACTTGTGGACTTCAACTCCCAGAGTTCCTCAGCCAGCTTTGCTGGCTGAGGAACTCTGGGAGTTGAAGTCCACAAGTCTTAAAGTTGCCGAGGTTGGAGACCCCTGTTCTAGATCATGGTTCAAGAGATGACTGTGGCTATCCAGATGTTGCTGCCAGCATCTCCAAGCATTAACACCACTGTTAATTATACTAACATGTTATGGGATGCCCCTATTTCTCTCTCTCTCTGGCAGATACATTCAAAAGCTGCTCCAACCCATGCCACTGAAATTGAATTTCAGCTTTTCGAAAGTGTGACTATGGGATTTATAAAAAGAAAAAAAGAAAACCAACAAAATAAAATTGTTCTCCTTCTGTGTTTGCAGGTGTTTGTAAATGGGGGGCAATTGTACATTTAATTGTGGCTTTCTGCCAGTATTCAATTAACAGAGCTCAATATGATAATGAGGAAGATCTGGTGACACCTCTGTTAATGTCCAGCATCTATTCCCTGCCTGTCAATAGGAATTCAGTTCCGCCACGAGCAATTGTTTTCACCTTTTAAGCATCTTGGCTTATAAACCAGCAAGACAGAGAATTGGGGAAAGGACCTGATTATCATACAATACCTCTCACCCACTTACATCCTTGTTTGTTAACACACAGTGTTCCTTTTCTGACCTGACACTCGGAAAGGGTGCTTATTACAAACCCATGGATTTCTTTAGATCTTGCTGACCTCTGTCTCAAGGAAGGTCAAAAGTAAGCGAAGTTAACCGGCTGCAAAAGCTGGATCAATAAGATATGGGGACACACAAAACACAATAAGTTCAGCTGCTTGTCCATCACTCTCTCAGCGTGTTTAAGGACCTTTTTCTCAGTTTTTTTTTTTTTCTCAGACAGTTACGGATTTATTCATGCTTTTCCCTGAGTCACCAAAAACTTAGATCTGCTTATTTGTCTCTGTTTCCAGTCCCCTATCTGGGTCTCCATCCATGATCAGGGTGACAGTGACAAAGAGGATTGAAACACCTGGAGGCTGCCCTAAGACAGTATCAGAATAAGGCAGGAGATAGGACTTTAAGGCAGGTACAGCTAAGGACTGCTTAAGTCTTCCCTGCAAAAGAGATGCATGGAGAGATAAACCAGGCAAGGGGTGTGTTAGTTGTGTCAAAGCAGCGAGTTGTGTAGGGCCTGAGGAGTGGTACCTGGGGGGGGGGCAAAGGTGAACCCCCGCCCCCCAGGTACCACTCCTCAGGCCCCACACAACAGGTGTAACAGGTATAGGAGGGAGAGGCTGACCTGGCCTGCGTGCGCTAAGACAGGTGAGTCCTTTGCTCACAGCTGTAGTTTACTTAACTCTGGTTAATCATGCTGGCTGCTCCTGCCCTCCTCCAACCTGCTCCCAAACAGGTCTAGCCAGTGTCAAATCAAGCTGTTCCCTTGCTGGCGGGATGTAGGCCAGGTTCTCCCCAATCTGCCTTCAGGTCCCTTAAAACCACAATTAGCTGAGATAATAGGAAGAAGTCAAGCTCAACCCATCCCTGCCTCTGCAACAGGTGTGAAGCTTGAGAGGATACAGGAACAGGAAACCTGCCACAGGGTGAGGGGAGGAGGGAACAGTTTGGCTCTGTAGGTGTGTGGGGGTTGTGTGTGGGGGGGGGGAGGTTGGGCACACCAAAGGGTCCCTCTGGTTGGGTGCCAGGTTCTGTCTCTTGGAACCCAGGAATGCCCTGGGCCCAGGTTCATCCATCCATTGGCCATCCAACCCTGCCCAGAGTTCCACGGTTGCAAAATGGAGAACTCTCCTCGAATACCTGCCCCCGATGGAGAGAGTGCAGATTCGGCTCTCCTTTAAAACAACTTGGCCTAAGCCATTAGAAAAGCTAGAGGAAATCCAACTGGATAAGTCACAGCCTCAAACCACTTAGTCCTTCCTTAAGGGTGAGAGAAGTAGAGGCCTCCAAACTTTGGCCACTTTGAAGACTTGGGGACTTCAACTCCAGCCAGAATTCTCCAGCCAGGGATGCTTTTGAATCTCTTGCAAATCCTTTCCTCTGCAATCTCTTTTAATTTAGTTCTGTTCCATTCTGGGAGTTTGGAAGTCCACCAGTCTTAAAGTTGCCATGTTTGGGGACCTCCCTGGGTGGGAGGGGGTCAAACCATGGGGAGGGGGAAAGGGAGGGGGAAGTGGAGGGGTCTCTCTCTCCCCCCCTCCCCGAGTTTGGGCTGAGCCTGAAGGCCTGGGAAATAGCGAGGGGGCGTCTTACCTGCTTGCTGTACTTGCTGCTGGCCTGACAGCTGTACTCGGAGCAGTGGTCAGATCCGATGGAGATATTGTCTCCTGCCCCCACGAAGGTGTTCGCCGGCGGCAGGTCCTGCACAGCTTGGTGCTTTTTCCCGGCGGTGGGCGACTGGGGGTGAAGCTGCACGGTGGGCAAAGGCGAGCTGGATTTGTAATGCCGGGCCAAATCCGGGCTGCCCGGCCCGCCGTTGACCGACCGGTAACGGCTGAGAGCCGGGCTGTCGGCGGCGGAGAGTTTCTCGTGGACGCTGTCGTAGCGCTGCCCGTTGGGCTTGGAGGCTTCGACGGTGACGATGCTGCTGTAAAGGGGTTGCTTGCCTCCTCCTTTCTTGCCCTTGCGGTCCTTCTTGGGCTTCTTGGCCTTGTCGTGGGGCTGGGGCGTGAAGAAATCCTCGTGGTCTTTCTTGCCGGCCTCGTAGCCGCCGTGCTTGCCTTTGGCCCGGCAGTAGCGCGCCAGGACCACCACCAAAATCAGCAGCACCACGGCCATCACGCCGGCCACGACGCCCACCACGATGCTTAAGCGCTGCTTGCTCAGCTCGTAGCTGGGGTCGCCCGCGATGTCCCTGCCCAGCGGCGTGTGCAAGCTCCGCGCCACCTGGCTCTCCACCGCGCTGGTGTTGGCCAAGGTCTCGTTGACGAAGACGTGGAGCAGCGCCGTGGTGGCTTGAGCCGGCTGGCCGCTGTCGTTGATCTGCACCACCAGCCGGTGCAAGCCGTAGTGTTTGGGAGCCAGCTGGGCCACCAGCGAGACCACCCCGCTGGACGGGTCGATCTCGAAGAGTTTGAAAGGGTTGCCGCCCACCAGGCTGTAAGACAGCTCCGCGTTCTGGCCGGCGTCCGCGTCCCGCGCCTGCACGGTGGCCACCACGTGGCGCGGGGTGCTGGAAACCGGCAGCAGGTCGAAAGAGTTGTTGGCGGGCGAGGTGACGGCCGGCGCGTTGTCGTTCTCGTCCATGACGAAGAGCGAGACGGTGGCCGTGGCCGAGAGAGCCGGCTCGCCGCCGTCCACGGCTTTCACGCGGAAAGTGTAGCTGGTCTGCAGCTCGCGGTCGAAGGAGACGGTGGAGTAGATAGTGCCCGTGTCGTTCTCGATGGAGAAGATGCCCGGGTCGGCGGAGGAGGAGGAGGACCCGGCTTCCTGAGCGCCCGCTTGGATAGCCAAGGTGAGTTGAGCGTTGCGCCCCTTGTCGGCGTCCATCACGGTCACCATGCCCACCGGGCTGTTGGGCTGCAGGTTCTCCTTGACGTAGAAGGTGAAGACGTCCTGCATGAAGCGCGGCTCGTTGTCGTTGCGGTCGGCCACCCGCACCACCACCAGGGCCGAGCCTTGCAAGGAGGGCGCCCCTTTGTCGCGGGCCGTGACTTGGAACTGGTAGGTGTCCCGCTGCTCGCGATCCAGCGCCGCCTGCACGCGCACGTCGCCCGAATCCGGGTCGATCGTGAAGAGGCCCGCGGGCGCCTCGGCCGCCAGCGGCGAGGGCTCCAGCGAGTAAGCCAACTCCGCGTTCTTGCCGCTGTCCGCGTCGGTGGCCAGCACGGTGGCCACCCGCTCGCCCGGGGCGTTGTTCTCCGGGAAGGGTACCTCCAAGACGGGCTGGCTGAAGACGGGCGGGTTGTCGTTGGTGTCGGCCACGCGGACGAGCAGCGAGTTGTTGCTGGACAGGCTGGGGCTGCCGGAGTCCACGGCCACGATGACCACGTTGTAATCCCGCAGGGCCTCGTAGTCCAGCGGCGCCGAGGTGTGCAGGAAGTACTTGCGCTTGTTCTGCGGCTCGCCCTCCCCCTCGCTGGCCGGCTTGAGCTGGAAGGGCACGTCGCCCACGACGGTGCAAGTCACCACGCCGTTCTCGCCTTCGTCGCGGTCCGAGACCTGCACCAGGGCGATGGGGGTGTCCACCAGCACGTCCTCGGCCACGCTGGCCACCCCGTCGCGCAGCGGGATGCGCCCGATCTTACGGATGTCGATGGTGGGCACGTTGTCGTTCTCGTCGCGGATGGTCAGCACCACGGTGGCCTTGTCGTTCTTGGGCGGCTGCCCGCGATCCCGGGCCATGACGGTGAAGCGCAGCTGGCTCACCTCTTCGCGGTCGATGCGGTGCAGGACGCTGAGCCAGCCCGACGCCTCGTCCAGGCGCAGCAGCCGCCTCACCGACTCGGTAGCCGCCCCGAAGACGTACTCGATCTGGCCGTTCACCCCGGCGTCGGCGTCGGCCGCCCGCAGCTGGAGGATCGGCGTGCCGGGACTGCTGTTCTCGGCCAAGTCGGCCTCGTAGACGCTCTTCTCGAAGCGGGGACTGTTGTCGTTCACGTCGGTGATCAGCACGCGGAGGATGGCCTGCGAGGACCGCGCCGGCTCGCCCCCGTCCCGCACCCGCAGGCTCAGCTCGTAAGAGTCCCTCTGCTCGCGGTCCAAAGCCCCTTTGACGATCAGCTGCGGCTGCTTCTCGCCGTCTGGCGTGTCGGCCACCTGCAGCTCGAAGACGCTACTCCGAGCCGGGCCGTCGGGCTCCTGCCTCCGCTTGCCTCCGGCGGGGTAGAGGGCCCCGTCGGTGGCCGAGGCCGGAGCCCCGGCGCCCCGCCTGCTGGCCTCCCCGCCGCCGGGCTCCTGCAGCAGTTCGTAACGGTCGATGCCGTTGCGCCCGAAGTCGCGGTCGGTGGCGGTGGGGAGCAAGTAGAGCGTCCCCACCGGCCGGTTCTCCTCGACGGTGAGGGTGAGTACCGGGGAAGGGAAGGTCGGTGTGTTGTCGTTGATGTCCAGGATGATCACCCGGCCTTCGAAGAGGTCGACCCAGCTCTGCGACGGCCCGATGACCGACACCTCGAAGTCCAGGAAACACTCGTTCTCGTCGAAGATCATTTGGCACTGCGGCAGCTTCTCGCGGTCGATGCGCCGCTCCGTGGTGCTCAGCTCGCCCGTCATGTTGTCGATCTTCAAGTATTCCGAGCCGGATTCCAAGCTGAACGTGACCTCGCCCGAGCCCGTGACGATGCCCAGGTCCGAAGCCACGTTCCCGATCCGGATATCGGCCGGCCCTTCCTCGGCCAAGCGGTACCTCAAGACTTGCTTGGCCGCCGCCAAGCTGATCCAAAACGGCGGCGGCAGCAGCAGCAGGAACCAGCAGCAGCAGCGGCAGCAGCGGCAGCAGGAGGAGCGCGATTGCACCAAACCCAGAAGCGCCGTCATCTTCCACATTTTTGCAGGGGAGGAAACAAAAAGCAAAACAAGAAGAAAAAAAAACCAACAACCCTCTACCCACCCACCTTTCCCTCCCCCCGGCCAAAAAAAAAAGGACCCCCGGCAGCCTCTTTGCGAGATAACCGCCAGTTCTTCGTGTCCCCCCTCACACCTTCCCAACCCCTTGTCGCTGTTTGGCTAGCCGAGAGCGAGAGAGAGCGAGAGATGGAGGAGAAAAAGATATCAAAAATCAAAGCCTCGGTGAAGTTCAATTATAAAATCCTTTTGCCGGCTTCGGAGGAAAAAACTTCGCTTCCCATCCTCTTTGGTGCAATAGGTAAAAAAGAGGGGGAGAAGCCGGGGATGGCGCGCGCGTCTGTCCGTGTGTGTGTGTGTGTGTGTGTGTGTGAGGGGGAGAGAGAAAAAGCAGACCTCGGTTTGGCCGGAGGCTCTCCTTTCTTTCCCCCTCCTCGTCTCCCCTTCTCCTGCCTTCTGCAGTTGCTCTCTCCTCACAGTTCACGGGCCAAATGTGTGGCTGGCTTTTTTCAAAAAAGCTGCATCTCCGCAGATAGGTTGGGGAGGAATTCCGCCTCTTCCTCCTCCTCCTTCGCCTTCTCCTCCTCCTCCTTTCCTCCTCCTCCTCCTCTCCTGCTCCTCCTCCTTCTTCCAACAGCGCTGGAATCACTTTGCAAGGTTGGCGAGAAAAAAAAAAAAAAATAAGCCAGAGGAACAACAGCAGGGAAAGATCAGATCCGTTTCCCTCCTCTACCCGCCTACTCTCGGGCAGCTAAAACCGCCCATCTCTCTTTCTCTCTCCTCTTCCCTAGTTCAGTTCACTTCACTCTCTTTCTCTCTCTCTCTCTCTCGGTCTGTCTCCCGGCTTGGCTCGCTCACTCCGAGCCGACGTTCTCCGCCGCGGCATTCGCTCTCGTCTCTCCGCCGCTCCGCACAGAAAGGCTGCAAGGCGGGGGGGTTGTAGGGTGCGGGCGGGGGACGTTCAAATGCTTCATTCAAAGAGCGCTGGTGTCCGGCGGAAAAGGGAGGCGGGAGGAAGCAGAAACCCCAAATCTCTCTCTCTCTCTCTCTCTCTCTCTCTCTCTCTCCCTGCCCCCTCTCTCTTTCCGCTAGATAATGGTACGTGATTTTCTCTTTCTTTCTTTTTTAAGCCTCCGGAAAACCCAAGCAAATACACCGCCTCCGGGGACTGACAGCTGAATCTATTTATATGTATTTGGGGAGAGAGTGAGGCGTTCTCGGTTTACGGAGCAGCTCTCCCGGAGCAATCCTGCTTTTCGGTCCGTTCCCCCCCCTCGTCCCCCCCCCCAAAAAACCCGATCTCGCCTCCAACCCAGTTCGGGGGGGGCGTTTCTGAGGCTGAAACTCCTGCAGGTTCGTTCTTTTTCTTCAAAGAAAACGAGGCGAGGGAGAAGAGAAGAGGGGGAGGGACACCCCACAAACAGCCCACACAACTCTGCGCAAGGTTATTAGTCAAAAAGCGAGACGCTGCCCCCCACCCCCCGCCAAAAAAAAGCTGCCAGATATTCGTCCGTAAATGGAGCTGGAAAGGAGGCGGGGGGCGGGGGGTTGGGAAATTAAAATAAAAAAGGTGGATTTCTCTTCGTCCTGCTCGATCAGGCGTTCCAACTTTGCTCTTGCATCCGCAGCTTGCGTGTGCGAGCGCGCTTGCGTGTGTGTGTTTGCGTGCGTGTGTGTGTGTGTTTTTCCTCTCTTACCTGCGTTGTGCTCGGAAGGCTCGGAAGCTGCAGCGCCGGCAGAGCGATTCACACAGCCGCGGCTGCAGGCTCCCTGGCTAAACGCCGCTTCTTCCTTCCCGTCCCAATGCAGGTAAAAAAAAAGAAAAGAACGGCGCTCAAGTTCACTTTCTCGCCCTCCCTTCCCTCCCCCACTCCCGTGCAAAGGCTAGGGCGGTGGGGGGTGCGTGCCACCAAGGTGATTATCTGGGAACAACCTTCCCCTCCCGCTCCCCTTTCTAACTTCTTTAATATTAGCGAATAATAGCGAATAAGGTTGGGAGACAATCGACCGGGGTGGGGGGGGAGGAAGGAGGATGAGACCGAAGCTGCTTCCCACGCGAAAGGCCACCACTGGTGTTTAATTGCATCCGTAATTATGAAATTGGGGGGGGGAGGGGAGAGAGAAGGAGGGCATAAACCCCCAAAATCATTGAGGTCCGAAAGGTTGTGACGGTTGGCTTTGTGGCGGGCGGGATGTGTCTTAACCCAGGCAGAGTCTTAGTTGTGAATGGAAAAGGCAGCCGAGTCCATAGTTCCCCTTCTCCGCAATTGTGTAGGTTTGTCGAGCGAGCCTCCTCCGTTCGCCCCAACCGGCTCGTCTCGCTCAAGTGCGGCTGGTTGGTGCAGGGAGCTCAGGCCCGCCTCTCCCTCCCTCCCCGTCTCTCCTAAAAAAAACCACTCTCACACGAACGCAGACGCACACAGAGAGAGGGAGCACAGTGCGATTGAGGGCTTCGCCATGGGCCGCGGATGGAAGGTGGAGGGGAGGAAGGGAGGGAAGGAAGGAGGAAGAAGAAGGAAGGAAAGAGGGAGGAGGAGGAGGGGAAGGAGGGGGAGGGAGGAGGAGGGAAGGAAAGAAGAAGGAAGGAAAGAGAAGGAAGGGAGGGAGGAGGAAGGGAAGGAAAGAAGAAGGAAGGAAGGAGGGAGGGAAGGAAGGAAGGAAGGGAAGGAAAGAAGGAAGAAGAAGGAAGGAGGGAGGGAGGAAAGGGAAGGAAGGAAGGAGGAGGAGAAAGGAGGAAGAGGAAGAGAAGGAAGGAGGCAAGTTTTGCCCCGAGTGGTGACGAAATAGCCGAGAAAAATAAAATTAACAAAAAACAAACTCCGCGCAGCTCAGCGGCTCGGCTTCTGCAGTAGGGAAGCTCTAGGGCGGACGGGCCAGCGGAAAGGGAGGGACCGAGTTACGAGGCGCTGAGCTCTGCGCTCTACACAAGCAACCCAGGGTTTACCCTCCGGCGACAGGTTGCGGCTGGGGAGGGAGGGAGGGAGTCCAGGGAGAGCAGCCCCCCTCCCCAGCCCGTTTTTCCCGGAGAGGCTTCATTCCAGCTCCGGAGGCGGACTGGCGGGGTGTCTCTCGTTCCTCGTCTGGCTGGGAGGGAAATTGCCGACCCCCCTCGCCAGACAACCCCCCCAAAAAAAATCCTCTGCGAGAGATCTGGGTCTCCCGTGCTGGAAAGGGGGCAACGCGGAGAGCCGTAGGAAAGAAAGGGTGGATTTCCTTCCTTTCCTTTCCTTCCTTTCCTTTCCTTCCTTCCATCCTTCTTTCCTTCCTTCCTTCCTTCCTTCCTTCCTTCCTTCCTTCCTTCTTTCCTTCCATCCTTTTTCCTTCCCTCCTCCCTTCCTTCCTCCTCCTTCCTTCCTTCCTTCCTTCCTTCCTTCCTTCCTTCCTTTCTTCCTACCTTCTTCTTTCCATCCTCCTTTCCTTCCATCCTTCCTTCCTTTCCTTCCTTCCCTTCCATCCTTCCTTCTTTCCTTCCTTTCTTCTTCCTTCCATCCTTCTTTCCTTCCATCCTTCCTTTCCTTCCCTCCCTCCTCCTTTTCTTTCCTTCCATCCTTCTTTCCTTCCATCCTTCCTTCTTCCTTCCATCCTTCTTTCCTTCCATTCTTCCTTCTTTCCTTCCCTCCTCCCTCCCTCCCTCCCTTCCTTCCTTTCCTTCCATCCTTCCTTCCTTTCCTTCCATCCTTCCATCCTTCCTTCCTTTCCTTCCATCCTTCCTCCCTTCCTCCCTTTCCTTTCCTTCCCCTTCTTCTTCCTTCCTTCCCTCCCTCCCTTCCCTTCTTTCCTTCTTCCCTTTTTCTTCCTTCCTTCCTTCTTCCCTTCCCTTCCTCTTTTTGGGGGTGGGGGAAAGAGAGGTGCAATCACGCGTGGGGTCTTTGGCGTACGCTCGTTCGCTTGCAAGGTTCAGGGCTTCTCTCCTCCAGAGCTGGCTTTCACTTTGCTAAGGGCGGTTTGGTGAGGGGGGGGCCAGGGGGCCCAAGAGGCGCCGGGTGGGTTGCAGGGCAAGAGCCGACCCCTCGGGGGGTGGAACGGGGCGAAAAAGAGGGAACCGGAGACTTGCGGGCCTGGGAAAGGCACCCTCTCCTCGAGAAGAGCCGCCCGGTAGAGAGAGAGAAAGAACGCCTGCCCGCAGCGGGGCAGCTTCCCCCGCTGGGCGACTATTTGGGCGAAGCCCCCCAGTGCTACTCTCGGAGAGCTCCGGGCATCTCCGCGGCCGGCAGAGCACGTTGGAACCGGTCACTCCACTCGCGACTTTGCAACGCCTCGACCGCTCTTTGGGGCGTCTCCTTTCTTTTCCCCTTCCCTTTCCTTCTGTTACCTTCCCTTTCCTTCCCTTTTTCATCCATCAACTTCCTTCCCTTCCCTTCCCTTCCCTTCTTCTTTTCCATTCCTTCTCTTTCCTTTCCTTCCTTTCTCTTCCCTTCCCGTCTTCATCCATTAACTTCCCTTCCCTTCTTCATCCATTAACTTCCTTCCCTTCTCTTCCCTTCTTCATCCATTAACTTCCTTCCCTTCTCTTCCCTTCTTCATCCATTAACTTCCTTCCCTTCTCTTCCCTTCTTCATCCATTAACTTCCTTCCCTTCTCTTCCCTTCTTCATCCATTAACTTCTTTTCCATTCCTTCTGTTTCCTTTCCTTCCTTTCTCTTCCTTTCCCATCTTCATCCATTAACTTCCTTCCCTTCCCTTCCCTTCTTCATCCATTTTCTTTTCCATAACTTCTGTTTCCTTTCCTTCCTTTCTCTTCCTTTCCCTTCTTCACCCATTAACTTCCTTCCCTTCCCTTCCCTTCTTCATCCATTAACTTCTTTTCCATTCCTTTTCTTCCCTTCGTCTTCCATTAACTTCCCTTCCCTTCTTCATCCATTAACTTCCTTCCCTTCTCTTCCCTTCTTCATCCATTTTCTTTTCCATAACTTCTGTTTCCTTTCCTTCCTTTCTCTTCCTTTCCCATCTTCATCCATTAACTTCCTTTCCTTTCCTTCCCTTCTTCATCCATCAACTTCCCTTCCCTTCTTCATCCATTAACTTCTTTTCCATTCCTTTTCTTCCCTTCGTCTTCCATTAACTTCCCTTCCCTTCTTCATCCATTAACTTCCTTTCCATTCATTAACTTCTTTCCCTTCCCTTCCCTTCCTTTCTTCATGCATTAACTTCCTTCCTTTCTTTCCCTCTCCCCCTCCCCTTCTCCCTTCCCCCGACCCTGGGGACAGATTAGGAGTTCATTTAAGAAGGGGGCGGGGGGGAGGGGTCCCCGCGAAAAGGAGACTTAATCCCCTTCCCAGAGAGCGGGTGGCTGACTCTTCCACCCGCATCCGAACCGGCTCGGCGCCTCCTTCCTTTCCCGAGACAGCTGCAGGCGCTCCTGGCTGGCAGTGCAGCCGTTCAACGGGCCCGTCTCTTCATCCTCCTTCCCCCCACCCTCACCCGTTGGAGGTGTGTGATTGTGTGTGTGAGTGTGTGTGTCGGGGTGGGGGAGGCATTCGCGCGCGCTTGCTTTTTTTTTTTTTTTCCCCTTCCAGTATCTGCAGCATCAGCGAGAAAACGCCACTTGGCGCAGGCTCAGTGCGCCTCGCCGCAGTCCCCGTGTGTGGTTGTGTGTGTGTTTGGGGGGGTGGGGGGAGGAGAGACGTGGTGGGAAGAGGCGGGAAGCGCCGGCAGTTTCTCGGCGGGTTAAACGGGATTAATCCCAAATCTCCGCATTGTTCGTCAAGCGGCTTGACTCCCCCCTTTTCTCTCTCCATCCCTCTCCAAATCTCATCCACCCCCCTCTTTCCAAGCCTCTCCCGGGAGGCGGACTGTCTCCGCCAGACGGCCCCGTGGTGGAGCCCACTTCGCTTGGCGGTCTGTCTTTGCAAACACACACACACACACACACTCCGTTGCCTTTTCGAGGGAGCCGGGTGGAAGTGGAACCCCTCCCCCCCCCCCAGGGATGGAGACCACCAATAAATTTAGGTCCCGCTTCGTCGGCATCGGCGGCGGTCTGTTAGCAGCAGCAGCAGCTTTCTGAGTTGTCCGGAGCGTAATAGCGTTAGAAGCGGAGGGGGTCGCGGGTCTTCTGATGAGGAGGGAGGGGGGGAGAGACGTGGCCCGGCACCCCCTCGCTTCTAACCAACCCTCCGGTTTTAAATTTGCGGGAAATGCAAAGCCTCTCCGGCGCGCGCCCTTTACGCAGCGTGTCTTGTGTGTGTTTGTGTGTGCGCGTAGTGTGTGTGTGTGTGTATGCGCGGCGAGGGAGGGCGAGAGAATGCCTTGCTCGTCGGAACGCGCTCTCTCCCCCGCACGCGAGTTTGCCCTCTGGCTCTACCCTCTTCCCGGCGGGGGTGGGGGGAAGTTCCACAAGTTCCGAGGATGCCGCTTCCCTTTCCCGCCCCCTCCGCCTGAATAAACATCCGTCGCTGCTCCCCCACCCCTTCTCTCCTCCTCCCTCCATCCTCGGTTCTTCGGCGGCGCCTCTCTGCATTCGCTCGCCGGGGCCTTCCCTGCTCCGGAATGCGGCGGCGACCTTCACGCTGGGTGGGTTTCCTCTCTTGCAAGCCCAGGTAACGCCGTCACTCCTCCCACACCCACACCCCCTTCCTTCTCTATGCTCACCCACTCTCTCCTTCCACCCCACCCACCTCGGGAAATGTGGAGCACCAGCAGTTAGCCCGCTTGCCCCGGTTGGCAGGTACCGAGTGGGGGAAGAGATGGATCGGTAGGAGAAAAGCCCCACACTCTCCATCCTTCCTTCTTACGCTTTCAACCCCTTTCTAGAAAAGCGGCCCGCCCCTCTTTTCCCCCCCGCTTCCCCAAATGGATGGATGCGAGCGTCGCCGCTCCCGCCGCTATAATTGTGCTGGTGACAGGCAAGATTTCTTTTCCCCACCGATCGCCGGAGCGGAGATTCTCCTCGGGATGGGGGAAGCGGGGGGGGGGGGGAGCGGGAAGAGAGGCTAATATCCTCGGGTACCCCCGCCGCTCTTCGGGGAAAGCCGCAGAGCAGGGGTCTCCAACTCCCAGTTCAGCACCGAGCCGGCAAAAAAAGCGAAGCCCCCATCCGTGGGATGTAAGGCAGCATGCAAAACCACGTCCCCCTCCCGTCCAGGGGTGTGTGTGTGTGTGTGTGTGTGTGTCTTTCTCTCTGTCTGTCTCCCTCCCTCCTCTCTCTCCCCTCCCTGTGTGTGTGTGTGTCTGTCTGTCTGTCTCTCTCTCTCCCTCCCTCCCTCTCTCCTACCCCCCCCAATGTGTGTGATTGTGTGTGTGTGAAAAACCTTTCTCCACTGAACTGATCCCTGGTACCCAAAAGATTTGCGGAGGGGAGAGCAGTGCCGCATAGAGGATGACAGGATGGAAGCGGGGGATTTTGGAAGGTGAATGGACTGGCAGCTGTACCCTTCCTTCCTTCCTTCCTTCCTTCCTTCCTTCCTTCCTTCCTTCCTTCCCTGCAATTGGGTTAATTCGCGAGCCTTGGGGATGGGGTGGGTGAAACCCCTTTGGAACTGAGTGGGTGGATGTGTTGGGGGGGGGGAGATGATGGCATTGAGCCACCTCTGCACCCGTTGAATTCCCTGCCCCTGACTCCTGGGGTTTTGCAAAAAGATCCGCTCATCAAACAGTTCCAACTGAGCTGACCCCACAGGTGTTGGATTGTGGAACCTCAACCAGATCTGGGGGAGAGAGAGAGAGGGGGGGAGAGAAGGGTTGGGGGAGGGAAGAGAGGTTAATCTTGGACAGCCCTCTGGGCAGGATTTCCAGGAAGATTCTTCCAGGAAGGAGGAGCCCTGCCCGCCACCAAGTGGCCTGCCTGCGAGCTGGAAAAGGTTAAACCAGAGTTAAAATGTGGGTTGTCTGCATGCATGGGGGGAGGGTACAACAGACAGCGACTAATATGTTTGCAGATGGGGGGAGCGGGCAGAAGAGAGAAAAACCTAACTCGACAACTCCACCAAGAGACAAAGAGAAGAAACGACATCCCAGATCTGATGACCCTTTTCCTCTCCTGCAAAATCAAGGAAGGACATCCCAGCTGAGTTTGCCCCCTTTGTGGTTTGATTTTTCCTTGGCTGCTTCCCCTTTCCAACCCTCCCAGAGTTTTAACAATCGTTAGGGGAGAGGGGGGGGGGATTGGATTGGCCACACTACAGAAATATGTAGTCAACAGCAACGGTTATTGAAATTCTCTCTTCTCACTCCTACATTTTTTTTTTAATTTTTTTTTGGGGGGGAAGATGTTGTGAAGAAAGGAAGCACAAAGAAAATCAGTAACCATTCACATTGGATGGGTGCATTAACCCTTTAAGAGCCTGGACAACGGAAAGCATGGGTTTTCTCTCTTAAATGTGAAGGCTAAGTCGAAAGAGAAAGGAAAAACCCTGCAAAATTATACTCCTTCCTTCTGATTTTGGGAAGGGACTTCAATTGTAAATCACTGTTGGGTGTTGCTGCTGAGAAACCTGCTCTGCATATATGTCCCTTTAATTGCTTCTAATTGTGTCTTTTCTTTTATGTACGCTGAGAGTAATTTACACTTACACCAAGACAAATTCCTTGTGTATCCAATCACACTTGCCAATAAAGTATTCTATTTTATTCTGTGTGTGTGAGAGAGAGAGAGGGAGGGAGAGAGAGGGGGAGAGGGAGAGGAGAGGGAGGGGAGAGAGAGGGGAGGGAGGAGAGAGAGAAAGAGAGAGAAAAAAAAAGAGAGAGAGAGCCCCTACTTCCTATCAACAGATTTTTGAAAGAACAGAGTGTGGCTTCTAATAGGATTAAACGCCATTTAGAAATGAATTTTCCAAAAAAAAATGCAAACAAAACATTGCATTTTGCTTCAAAAATAAAAATAAAAACAGTTTCTCTTGCAGTATATTAAATGAAACTGAATAAAATCTCCATACTTCTTAATCTGGTGCCAACATATTCACCTTTCGTGGTTTAAAAGTCTAGGTAATTCTTGACCTCTGGCCATCATTGAGCTCAAAATTTTTATTGCTTAAGTGAGACATTTGTTAAGTGAGTTTTGCCCCATTTTACAACCATTCTTGCCACGGTTGTTAAGTGAATTACTGCCTTCATTAAGTTAGTTGCTAAGTTCAATTGTGGTCATAAGTCAAGAGCTATCTGTAGTAGTTCTGAACAATGCCTAGTAGTGTAGGAAGTTAGCACCCACCCCTCTCCTAGAAAAATGAAATATCCTGGGAAATATTACAAAGGCAGAATATTTCCTCTAAAAAGAGCAGAAACTCGGAAGCAAAAACTCACCTCAGAAGTAGAAGTTCACCCCCACCTTTGTTAATGGGTGGGCCATTAAAGTCTGGGCCAGTTTACATAACAAAGATCTCCAGGTAAAGCTATAGCAATTGCCCAAAGCCCTTTTCAATACATCCTCACCCAGCAAGGCTCAAGCAAGCCTGGGACTCAGGACAGCCTACAGAGTTGCGCCTATGGGAGTCTGACAACCAATCAGAATACAAGCTCAAATTAAAATCCCAACAGAGAGCATAAAACCAGGCACTTTAGGCCCTTTTCCCTTCTTTCCCTTCACCCAACACCTTGAAGCATGTGATCATGCTTTTCACTTTGGAGCTCCAAGCCACATGGTCCTGCTGTCCACCATTAAACCATCTTTCCAAACAGCCTCCATGTTTCCGGTGTCTTTTTCCCCACTTGGAACTGAACCCAGAAGGATGTTTAGTTTACACATCAGACAAGTTAATACGGTAGCAATAACTGGGAAATTTACAACAGATTGCCTTAATTTCATATTTAGTGGCAGCCTCCTTAATCTGCTTTTGAAATTCAGTAGATTTGTCCTTTAATCTTACCAATCTCTCTAACCAGTGGACAAATCTAACCTCCAGATAATCTAACAAAATAATCCTATCTTTACTTTCTACTTTTTCCTCTCTTTTATATGTACTTTTCTTATGCTGGCGTGGTCTTGTGATCATAATAAAAACAAATTCATTGAACATTCCATTATTATGTTATTACTTTACTTATGCCTAAAAGTTTGAGTATAAGTGTCTTTTTTTTAAGTTTTAAATATCCCATCACAAGCTACACAAACTACATGACCAAATAGGAAGTAGTTCTTTACATGCTGATATTTTTTTTACTTAACTTAGAACGTATGCATACCACAAGGCAGAAAAATGACACCTTGAACTGACCTGGAATTTCTTTTTAATTGAATTTAACTGTAGATGGTAGCCATATTTACCTTTCATTTGTGTCTAAATGTATTGTGGTGTAACAATGAGAACTGTTCATGCTTCATGTGGTTTCATCATAGGGATGCATGGGGGGGGAATGCATTGTTTTTTTGAATTGTTCATCTCCTGCACAATGCTTAACAAAATCTGGCCCATTTTCAACATCACACTGTTTTCATCGCTCCTGTTTTCTTTCTGATTTTGGAAAATGATCCTGCCAACAGCCAGAGTCTCAAGTCCTTCCCATTCTGATGGGTTGAAAGTGTAGGAAGTTAGCACCCACCCCTCTCCTAGGAAAATGAAATATTTTAGGATATACTAAAAAGGCAGAATATCTACCCTAAGAAGGGAAGTAGAAACTCAGAAGCAGAAACTCATCTCAGAAGCAGAAGCTTACCCTCTACCTTTGTTAATGGGTGGGCCATTAAGGCCTGGGCCAGAGTACTCTACATAACAAAGGCCTCTACTCATCTCACCACCTGGCCTGGGAAGATTGCATCAGCCAGCACTCAGGTGAAGCCATGTGGTCCAGACAAAGCCTACAAAGTTAGCTAAGATCCCTGCCCCTGGGAGTCTGACAGCCAATGGGATACATTTCTTGCACAGGAACAGGAAATGCTAAGGTGGGGCCCAACAGAGGGTATAAAACTAAGGGTCTATCAGCATCTTGGCCCCTTCTTTTCCTTCACCCAACATCTTGAAGCATGTGATCATCCCTTTCACTTTGGAGCGCCAAGCCATGTGGTCCTGTCCACCATTAAACCATCTTTCCAAACAGTCTCCATGTTTCCAGTGTCTTTTCCCCCCACTTGGAACTGAACCCAGGAGGATATTTCTTCCAACAAAAGAATAAAAAAGATCTCACCTGTTACTCTAGGTAGGGATGTGCCCATGTAGTTTCCTTGGGAAGAATATTGAAATTGTCTGTCAGTAGCACCTGGATTTTTCCCCCAGTCGAGCCCTGTAGTTTCTTAGCATTCTCCCATCCAAATATTACTCATATGAATTTGGCAGCTAATAAATTCAAAATAATAATAAAAGCAACCAGATCTGATTCTGCCTAGCATTCTTGAGATTAGAACACTTGATACCTCCGAATATGTCACTTAAACACCAAATAATATTTTCCCCTAATAAATGCTCCCTATACAGCTAGTTCTCAACTTATAACAGTTTCGCTTTGTTGGAAGGAAATATCCTTCTGGGTTCAGTTCCAAGTAGGGAAAAAGACACTGGATTCATGGAAGTTGCTTGGAAAGAAGGTTTAATGGTGGACAGGATCATATGCCTTGGAGCTCTTGGTCGAAGAAAAAGGGAAGGAATGCTGAGAGTGCCTTCTGTTGGGATTTGAATTTGAGCTTGTATTCTTTTTTTAAAATAAATTTTATTAAATATAAACGTTAAAAAAGCAGTGATGTTTCTTCTTTGCCATACATTTCTGTCCAATTTTTTAACAGTTAAAAATAAAGAAAGAAAAAAGTCAATACATTTATATACATATATACATTTTTGTGTGTCATTTTTCCAATTATCTTTATATTCCTTTTTAACACTTCTCCACTTATTTTAAATCTGTGAACATCCTTTCATGTCCCTCCATTTATAAAATTTGTTCCATATTTTATAATATTCTAGTTCATCTCACTCCTTCAATTCTAGTATAAGTCTCTCTCATTTGGCGCATTGTAATATTTTCCCAATCAAGAAACTATGATAAGTATATTAAATATGTTTAATGAATATAAGAATATAGTTGAAATGAATGGTAAGGATTGCTGTAAAAGATTAACATCAGTTTTTATGATCAATTGAATAGTTTTGGTGGTTTTTTTTTTTTTTTTTTGAAATTATAAATGATTTAATGGAGGGGAAAGTGCCATGTCAAATCTGGCCTAAAATGCATATGTGTTATATAGTTGTTAGGAGATTATTGTTATTAATTTTTAAGGTGATAATTAAAAAGTTACATCATTATAGGGAATTAAAGAGGAGTTAATTAAATGATATATAAGGTAAAGGGGTGGTAGATTAAAATGGTAATTATGGGGGGAATTCTTTTTTTTTTTTAATTGTTTGAATTGGGATGGAATTTTTGAAATGATGAAATAAGAATATGCAATGAAATTGCCTGACAGATAAAAGTATAAAGTATAATGAATACGAAGATATATGAATTATTTAAAGTTAAAAAGAAATAGGCCAAGAAATGACTAGAAAATATATAAAGTAAGTTTGGGAAAAATATTTGGGAAAATTTATAGAAAATATGTAATGTAATGATAGGATATGAAATTAAATGTGAAAGATGAATATGTAATCAAGGTCATGTTTGTATGAAAATGTGAAAACCTGGAATCATGCTGTTCACTAAAAAGATGTTTTTGAAATGTGAAAAAATAAAAAAACTTTTTACAAAAAAAGCGTGAAAGTCCATTCAAAAACAGTAGCCCAAATTCCTTCAAGTACCAAAAGACAGCTATCATGTCACCCCTAGTCCTTCTCTTTGTTAGACTAAACATATTATCTGTCAGGGTTCCAGGGCAAGGAATGCTTTATGAATTGACACTATCCCTCTCTCTAGTTCATTCATCATGGCTACACCATATTCTCTCTCCCTTTCCCTCTCTCCCCCCTCTCCCTCTCTCTCTTTCTCTCCCTCCCCCTCTCTCTCACACACACATCTCTCTCTCTCTCTTTCTATCTCTATCATCTCTATCTATCCATCTTCCACCTTCCTCATAGAGATATTCAATGCTTTCACTCTAGACTCCTCCTCACTCATAGACTGACCTCAAAAACTCCAAAAGGGAAGTACTTTATATATATATTTTGCAAATATATACATGAAGGAATCACTGTAATTCTGGCTGTAGATATATCATTTTACTTGCATGATCTTTGTCATTGCCAATCTGTTCTTCCAACAAGAACAGGTAGTTCTTGAGTTATGAGTCAATTGAGTCAATTTACTATGGCCTGTGGTTTAGGTAGTTGACTGATAGCCTACTTGATTCCCTGTCATAGTTGTATATCACATTGCTTATATCTACCCTGAGAGCTTATGCACCAGAAAAAAATTCCTTGTGTGTCCAATCACAGTTGACCAATAAAGAATTCTCTTCTCTTCTCTTCTCTTTTCTTCTCTTCTCTTCTCTTCTCTTCTCTTCTCTTCTCTTCTCTTCTCTTCTCTTCTCTTCCCTTCCCTTCCCTTCCCTTCCCTTCCCTTCCCTTCTCTCCTCTCCTCTCCTCTCCTCTCCTCTCCTCTCCTCTCTTCTCCATTCCATTCCATTCCCAGATGTTACTTTCTGCTTACTCAGCCTTTTGCTATCTTCAGATCCTCAACTTTTTCTCCTACACACCCACAACATTGTAGCCTAAGGGCCTGAGTGGGACGAAGCTGCCTACAGACATTGGGACATTCCTCAGAATGCCAGGATGTGGGTTAGTTAGCCAGACAGCTGCCAGTCCAGCGGAGGGGGGGCTGCAAGTAAACTATGAGTGGGAGAATAAATGAATGAGTAAGCCTATCTCTACTCAAGTTTCAGGGCCTGTAATCTTTGATATCCCTTTGAGAGAAAGCATGAGCTGAGCCTTTGGAAAGCTTTTCTGCCTGGCTGCAGCTGTTTTCCCCAAATGCAGAATGCAACCCCAGCCTTTCATTCCTTCAAAAGGCTGCTTTGACTTACTCTATTTAAAGCTAAGTCTAGCTTTACATTTGTTTCTAACTTCACACTTACCTTGTTAACAATGGTCTCTTCTGTTCATTATGAAGATATATATAGCTTATTTTGATCAGATAATTAATTCCTAAGCTCCCTTAACTGCCTTCCTTCCACGAAACTTTAAAAAAAAAAAAAAAAAAATCCATAAACCATCAGATGAGGAATTGGGGCATTGCATTTTTCATCTACAGAAAAGATAGTGAAAGGAATAATAGGAAAACAGTTTTTTTAAAAAAATTGTCTTTATAAACTGTAGCATGTATTGTAATTTCAATTCCAATAAGGGAGGGAAAATAAGTTGGTGTATCAGGATTCTGGCAGTTACCCCAATTAAATCATGAGTCTTGAGCCAAAATTCCAAAACTTCAAAGTATTTCTTGGGAGTTAATGTCAACTCATAAAACATTTTGTATACATGTTTTATAGTTGACAACAGAAAGAAGGGGGGGAGTTTCAAAAAGCAGGCATTAGGGTGAAATTGAAAGTACATTCCATTCATATTTTCTTCAAAGACTGATTAGATGGCTGAAACTTCTGCCCTGAAAAAAATCTAATTGGAGAGCATGATTGATGACTCTTGGCTATGGACCTTTTTCATTGGATGATACACCCAGAGGGGTGGGGGAAAGCAGGATCAAGGGTGACAGTGAATTACGTATCTCAGAGTAGGCTACGCCCAGGTTAGTGCTGGATGGAGAATATTACCTTCAAATAAATCCTCTTTAGTTTTGGGAGTGTGGCCCAAGGCTCATGATTTAATTGGAGTAATTGCCGGAACCGTGACAGTTAACATGTCCGGCACTGCCTGGGTGTAGCCAACTCTGAGACATATAATTCATTGTCACCCTTGACTCTGGTTTTCCCCCACCCCCTGGGTGTATCATAATTCATATTCTCCAATGGGACACAGCCAGGGGTGGGATCTGACAGGGTTAACTACCGTGTAAATCGGTGATTTACGAGGTTAGGTGATTTACAATGTGCTTCCCTGCACGCTGTGCGCGTGGCTGTAAATCGTCATCAGCCTGGTGCCTGGACAGCTGAGCAGCGCTGCTTGCCTAGAAGCAGCCTTTGAAAAAGTACTTTTTCCCTGCTTTTTTAACTGCAGCTGTGCCTCACACAGCAGCTGAAGTTGAAAATGCAGGAAACAAAGGTCAGGTAAGAGCCCGGGCAGATGGGTGGGCAAAAACATCAACAGACATAGAACCGGTTCTATGTCTGCTGCTCTTCAGAGCTACCGGTTCTACAGAGGTGGACAGAACCAGTAGAAACCCACCCCTGGACACAGCCATAGCCAAGGGTCATCAATCATGTTCTCCAGTTAGAATTTTGCACAGCAGAAACTTCAGTCACTCAAAAACTATGCATGGAATGCACTTTCGATCTCCAAGCTGCTCTTTCAAACCCCTTTCCCCCCTCCCTTTCTGTTGGCAACTCTAAAATGACCATAGAAATATTTTATGAGTTGACATGGTGAACATTCTACTTAGAACATAGAACACAAATTGTAGTAGAGCTGGAAAGGATCTTGGATGTCCTGTAGTCTTCTGCTTCGCATGTGTTCCTCTGCGCTCAGAAACGGTTCCATAGCTATAGCACTTAGACTTATATAATGCTTCACAGTGCTTTCTCTAAGCAGTTTATAGAATCAGCATATTTCCCCCAGCAATCTTGGTCCTCATTTTACCAACCTCAGAAGGATGGAAGAATGAGTCAACCTTGAACCGATCAGGATCAAACTGCCAAACTGCTGACAGCCGGCAGTCAGCAGAAGTAGCCTGCAGTACTGCACTCTAATCACTGCGCCACTGCGACCTCAGGAAGATTTGTGAAGTCCTGGGTTCTACGAACTAATGGGAATGGAGAGATTGACAAATCAAACCTTCAGGTGAAAGGGTTAGATATGGCCCTGAGTTCAGCTCAAATTCTTATATCTATAGGGAGACATCCAGTGGTGACATGGTACAAGTTTGGCTCGGTTTGGCCGAACAGGTAGTAAAAAAAAGCTTCCCACGATCAGCTGGGAGGAGAAAGAAGAGAAAAGCGCAGGATTGGCCCTCCCATCTGCCCCTGTGCTTTCCTGTTCTTTATCCTCGCCACTGATTGGCGCAGCAGAGCCTCAGCTGGTGTTTGGAAAGCTGCATGCATGCATGCGTTAGGTGAAGCGTGCAATCACCGAACCGGTAGGGAAACTGGTAGAATCCCACCACTGGAGACATCTATTTGGATTTCTTGTCACGGGTGTTGTTCTGTCCTAGCTATGTGTTACTATGTGTGCAGCTTGACATGCAGCTAAACCCCCTATCCTCCAATAACGCAGATTGTGTGCATAGATCGGGATGCTTTATTAAAGGAACAGGATCGGTGAAATAGAAAAACATGCCATAAAAACCCAACTACAAAATAAGCAGGGTTGAGTTGCTGGTGAGCATATCAAGGAACAAACACAGATAAATCTTAATCTCAGCAGCAACGCTGAGTGCATGAGATGTGGATTTTTGTCCTCAAATGAACATGTGCCATGGGTTAGGCTGGATTCTTCCTGGTGCTTCTGTCTGCTTCCAAATGCTAAAGGAAATGAAGTCTGGCTTTCCAGGATGTGCTGGTTTGAGAAGTGTGGGCTAATGGGTAAATATGACCCTTAAAGGGGTGAATAAGCTTCCAAACAATGCAGGTTGGTATTTGACCTCCGGCCACTAGATGGGGCCAGAGAACAACAATAGTATATACACATGATGGGGCACGACAGGAGTCATTTGCCATATTCTTCCAGAATTTTCTACAACTTCAAAATTCCTTGCTACTCTTTCATGCAAAACTCTGGAGTGAAGATAGGGTTGGCCAGAAGCTGTCCCTCCTGAATTTCTCTTAGTTTAATGGTGCTAAATACATCTATATACTAGTGAAACTCTCATTGTCATGATCTTTAACTGGATGAAACAGTGAATCATAAGGCAACACTTTCTGAACCAAGGTACCTTGAGGTGTGTTTACTTATATAGTGTGTCCAAAATTTTGGAATAAACTCTCCAATGAATTCCCTTAAAACTGAGAGAATCAAATTGGGGGAAAATATAGCCGCTTCAGTGCTATTGGGTATTGCTACACTACTAAGCTGCTGATGTGGTCATGTGATCTTTTTTCAACATTCCATGACAGTCTAGCAATCCCTTGCTCCCTGCTCCATCCAGGAATAGCTATTTACCTGCCTGGTGGAAAGGGAGGGAGGGAGGGAGGAAGAAAGGAAGAAAGATTTCTGATGCTTCTTGCCAGATTCCCACAAGGATGTTCATTGGGGAAGCCAGCAGGAAGTTGGTCCTTCTCTCATTGCCTTTTAGGCCTTTCTTGGCCATTCTGTATTTAGGTAAGGAACTACCTCTGAAAAAATGACCCTACAAGGCATGGGTTATCTAATAAATAAAGAAGAAAACCTTTCATCTGGTTCTAATAAAAGTTACCAGGTTTTAGCAGAGCTTCTACCGATATCAAATAGCGGTGAACCAAGAGAGTGATTCAATTTACCATTTCAGACCCCTCAATTGCTGCTCAAGTTTTCTCGGCGGTGAGAAATGAAATCCACAAAGGCATCACAAATTCATTTCTCCGTGTTGCCTAGGGTGTATCAAGATATACGTTTGGATGGAAGGGAAGACTATTTTACCTAGAGTTCTGTTGACATGACAAGGTTAATGTGAAATGATAAATGAGAACAGTGGGTAATAAAGGCTCAGATAACCAGAATGTACTCTAACGTTTCTATACTATGGGGAACTAGGCCCTCAATAGAAGAAAACACCACTCTCTAATTCTATAGGCTTTGAAACTGCTTCTGAAAATAGTTGAAAATACTGGGCCAAAACCTGTCTTCCGGTTTTACATAACTTTTTTCTTCCTCTTCAAAGAAGACTCCCTTGTTTCTGTCAAATTCTCACAATACTGGACTTCTTTAGACTTCTTTTTTTAATTGAATTTGTTTTTCAGATGAAAGGTCTTGCAGTCCATTCTCTTTCTGTCTACTAGCCTTCTTGACTCTTCCAATTTTCTGATTTTCTAAAATCCTAAGGGATGAGTTCTAGAGGTGGTATTCAGCTGGTTCGGACCAGTCCCGGCATGCTGGTAGCGAAAATTTTGATACATGTGAAACGAGCTTTCCAGACCAGTAGGACAAATTTTTTTTAAACCCACTACTGATGAGTTCCCCCAAATTCTTTGGGCATTTAGTTCAAACGTGTGAATTTAGGAAGCTACAAACCATTGAATAGATAATTGCTTGGTGAAAGATAAACACCACTTTATTTACAGCTTTGTTCATTGGTTTATTTATTGAGTTTTATCCCACCTTTATTTCTTTACAACTGAAGGCAACAAACATAATAGCAATAGCCCTTAGACTTATATACCACTTCACAGTGCCTGACAGCACTCTCTAAGTGGTTTTACAGAGTCAGCCGACAATCTGAATCCTCATTTTACCGACCTCAGAAGGATGGAAGGCTGAATCAACCTTGATACACTCTCTTCCTATTTACTATCTTGTACCAAGAATTAATGGCTTGGACTATTATCAGGGTGGTCTTATCTCTGCCTCATTTTCATTCAGTTGAAAGGGAAGCTTTTGAGAAATGACAAATAGAAGACAACAGTGTTGTGTATGCTTTAGTTTGAGTCACAAGCTCTTAAGAGCTGTGATGGTGCAGTGGTTAGAATGCAGTATTGCGGGCTAATTCTGCCAGCTGCCAGCAGTTCAATTCTCACCATCTCAAGGTTGACTCAGCCTTCCTTCCTTCCGAGGTCAGTAAAAATGAGGATCCAGATTATTGAGGGCGATATGCTGACTTTGTAAACTGCTTAGAGAGGGCTATGAAGCACTGTAAGCAGGGGTGGACTTCAAAAAATGTAACAACTGGTTCTCTGCCCAGTTGCTGGGTGGGTGTGCCTATAGTGGGCGTGGCCTCATTGGCCTTCTGTACCACCCTGGCCTGGGAACAAAAACAGGCCAAGGAGGGGCTGTTTTTGCCCTCCCCGGGCTCTGGAGGTTCTCTGGAGGCCGGAAATGGGCCCATTCCTGGCTTTCCAGAACTTCCAGGTGGCCCATTTTTCATCATCCCCAAGCCTCCACACGGACGCTGCACTTACCTGTGATCCAAAATGGGCCATGCAGGGTTTCCTGGGAGGGGCGGGGAGGAGCAGGCAGGGCCAGCAAGGAGTGGGATTTGCGGGTTCACCGAACCAGATGTAAAATTAACATCCTGGTTGCCTGAACCGGTGTGAATCAGTAGCATCCCACCCCTGTATATAAGTCTTAAGTGCTACTGCTATTGCTTTAACAAGCAAAAATAATGTTTACAAATGACCAGCTGACATGCCTGTCATGAATACAGTCGGTTGCAATTTAATAGGGGGGAAAATCAACCGCTTTACGCTCTTGCCTCTAGTCTTTGTGATCGCACTCCGAATAGAATACAGTGATTGTTTTCGAGCATACCAAGTGCCATCCGTATGAAAAATAACCTTCCAACTGTCTAATTTCCAGCTCGCCAAGCAGCACAAATATTTGGCTGATGCAATGTATGTAGCATAGGTTATGGTTTGTGTTGATTTGGACATTAGAATATCGCCTAACAAAGTTGGAAGGGACCTTGAAGGCCTTCTAATCCAATCCTCAAGCAGGAAACCCTATACCATTTCAGACAAACTGTCATCCAATCTCTTCTTAAAAGCCCCCACAAAACTTTTGGAGGCAAGCCACCCCCCTGATTAATTGTTCTCATGGTCAGGACATTTCTCCTTAGTTCTAGGTTGGACTTCTCCTTGATAAGCTTCTGTCTATTATTTCACATCGTGCCCTCAGGTGCTTTGGAGAAATCATAAATCAAATCAGGTACTTTAGAAAAATCAAACCCTAAAGTCATGGAATCACAGAATTGGGAAGGACCACAAAAAAGTTCCATCTTCCAATAGTTTAAATCTAACTGCTTTTCATGTTTGGCCTTTATCTGAATATTCTCTCAAGTAATGTTTCCCAACCTTGGCGTGCTGCCTAGAGAAATCTGGGAACTGAAATCCAAGCAACTTACAGCTGCCAAGTTTAAAAAAACACTGTTCTAGAATATCCAGGTCTTCCAATTTGGGGGGGAAATGGAGAGAAAGATGTAGAATAATGGTAGATAACATTTTTGTTCCACAAGTGTAGGAAAAGAACAGGCAGAGTCTGAAGGCCGAGTCAAGAAAGGAATCAACCTGACATCGTTATATTCCCACAAATGGTTAAATTCAAAGCCTCTTGAATTTGGTTAATATCTAGCACCAATTTCATGCTGGCCATTAGTTGACTAGATTCTTGTGTATAGGCATGAGCAATAAATTAGCTCAACTTAAATTTCACATTTGGTCCTTTGCATCTGACAACACTTGTCCCCAAAGCTTGGAGTCGATATAAACAGCAATGCATCTCTCATTATCCACCTGTTAGGATTCCGGCAGTTACCCCCATTTAAATCATGCATCTTGAGCCAAACTTCCAAAACTTAAGAAGGATTTATTGGGAATTAAACTGTCCAGCATTTCCTGGGTGTAGCTGACTCTGAGATGCATAATTCATTGTCACCTTTGACCCTGATTTTTCCCCACCCCCTGGGTGTATTGTAATTCATATTCTCCAATGGGACACATCCATATCAAGAGTCATCAATCATGCTCTCCAGTTAGAATTTTGCACAGCAGAAACTTCGGTTACCTAGTTACTATCTTTGAAAACATATATGGAATGCAGTTTCGATTTGCAAGCTGCCGTACTGCTCCCCCATCCCTTTCTGTTGGCAACTCTAAAAAGACCATAGAAATATTTTATGAGTTGACACCACCTATTGGCAGTCCCACTGACATAAACTTAAACATAAACCTCTGAAGAAATTGAGATCCTTCCTTTAATAGTCCTCCCTATCAAAGGATATTTAGCTCTGTTTGTCTCTCATGCTCCTGGGTGAAGACTTCAAGATTAGCGATAAAAACAAAACGAGTTACAGTCTAGTTCAGAAAACTCTCTATCGTTTCCATTTTGCAGGCATGGAGTTGTATATTTTCATAATATGGTCAAATTCTAACCTTATGTCAGCATCAAAAGAGCAAAACTGTTGGGGAAAAAAACCCAACCAGTATAAACTGGAGAAATGCCAGTCTTCCATAGTTACGGAACATAGTTAAACTTTTATTGCATGGCTTTGGAAAGAATTTATATAAGATTCTATATAAGATTTTATATAAGATTTTTGAATTACTTCAAGCAATCTCTGGTTCCCTGGGGGCTTACTTTATTTTATTTTCTTGCCAGTCATTACCTGAGGTTGCTCTTAGAGACATGATGGAAGTAGACATTGTACAATGATTAATGCCTAGAATTTGAAAAAAAAAAAAAAAAGAATACATTTTTTTATTTTTATTTCTTAAGATACATCTTTGGGTGAACCATGCGGTTCCAGGTTTTTTTACATTTTAAATCAAACATGACCATGATTACATATTCAGCTTTCTTATCTAATTTCATATCATTACCTATTACCAATTTCCCATTTTATATTCTCATGCATTACTTCATATCAATCTCTATGTTCTTAATCATTTTCTGTATTCATTCATCATATATTCTTGTATTCGTCATATTCGCAAATTTTTATCAAATTATATCATTCCATTCATCATTCATAAATTCATCTTAATTTATATTGTCCAATATTTATCCCCTTTTAATATTAATTTTGGCACCATTATGTTTTTTTAGTAAACACTTTTCTTCTCTAACTTCATTACATTACACAAATTAGGTTTTCCATCTTATTTTTGTTTAATAAATTGTGTAAACTTATAACAATATAGTCATTTTTATTTATTGCCATATTGGAATATTCCTATTCATTATTACATCGTACCAATGTGTTTTCCATCTTATTTCCCTTTAATATTATAATTATGTAATCTAATACCAATATTGTCATTTTTACCTATTGTCATATACTATATACATGTGATGACCCAGGGTGGGATACAAAAGCAACACAGTCACAAAAACAGGTGAGGTCTCTTTAATTCTTTCAACTTGCCTTTAAAGCTCCAATTATCATTGACTGGAGATAAAAAAAACTCTCCCACAAACAGTTGCGAAAAGGAAGAACTTATGTTCAAACTCAAAATACATATAAATTATAAACAGAAAAAACAACACAAACCACACTGAAGCAATTACTGAGACATGTCAGGATAAGGGCTTGAAGTTGTCCACATATATCAAAATACACACACTGGGAAGGACGCCAAACTCAGATAAGAACGGACAGACTAGAAATATTTTCATGCTTTGTTTCCAGCACTAGCCCATGCGCAGTCCATCTTTTTAAACAGGCCTCACAGCTGCAGCCTATGAAGGAAATCAAAGCCCTTTCCTCCCCCATAGACCACACCATTCACATTTCCCCTTTATACTCTCCTCCCTGTGTGCCCTAGGATGAAGAGGGGATGGGCCTGGGTCTTCCTCTGAATGCCCAGCCTCCTGTGCCTTTCCCCAGTTTCCTCCACAACCTCCAGAGCCACACTCCCACTACCTGTCGGCTGTTCCTCCTCTCCCTCGGAGTCAGACTCCAACAGGGCCATGACATTCATATATGTTCTCTGTCAGATTCCACATGATAATGCTTTCTCCATATTACATGTTAATTTTCTTGTATATTCCATAAACATTTATATATCTTTCATAATAATCCTATAATAAAATCTTATTTTCATATCTGTTCCAATTAAATTATTCATCCTTATTTTTGTTCTAATTGGTATTTTACATATTTTAATAATAATTCTATAATAAAATATTGATTCCAGACTTTGAAGTTATGGCCTTTCATGCCACAGTTGTTAAGTGCAGTTGTTAAGTTAGTAACCTGGTTGTTAAGTGAATTTGGCTTTGCTTGTCAGAAGGTTGCAAAACGGGGAACGTATGACCCCCAGGACACTGCAACCATTGTAAATATGAGTCAGTTAAGAAGCGTCAGAAGAATTTTGATCACATGACCATGAGGATGGTGCAACGATCGTAGGTGTGAAAAATGGTCGTAAGTGGATTTTTTTCAGTGCCATTGTAACTTTGAACGGTCACTCAATGAACCTGTTGTAAGTCGAGAACTACCCATAGCGAACTCACAACTATGCTTCGATTTTTGCTGCCCTTGCAAGGATTCCATCAATCACATTCTGAAACAATTATTCCAACTTTTTCTTGAGCCATCTTTTGAAGCTTGTCATGAGCTCAATCTCTGCAAAGGACTACCTTCAGTTGGTTCTTAAGGGGAACTTCACTAAACAGAAATATATTATATGAATAAAATAAGGAGAAATAAGGAGAGTTACAACAAGTCATCAGTGACTTGATTCCAGAGGTTGTAGGTGCTGGAGGTTTTTAAGAAGAGACTGGATAACCATTTGTCTGAAATGGTATAGGGCAGGGGTCTCAAACTCAATTTACCTGGGGGCCACTGGAGGCAGAGTCTGGGTGAGGCTGGGCCGCACTGCAGACGTCATTTCCGCTCGGCTTCTACTTGTCAGCGGCTCCTGGTTTTGCCTTTCCCTTCCCAAGGCAACGCGGGACTGGAGCCGCGCGGAGCTGCGCCGGCGGTAGCAACTCCTGACAGCCCCAGCCGGACACCTGAGCGGAGCCCGGGCAGAACTGCCTGTTGCTGCTGCAGGCGCTGGTGCAGGCATCTGGCTGCTCAAGTAAAGAACCGCACCAGCTCAGGGCAACTGTGAGGAGCAAGAGGGGAAGCCGGACCATTGGAGAAGCGGAGCAAAGCCAGAGATTAGTAGCTGCCTCTTTCGGCACAGAAACTTCCCCCAACCAGCCGGCTGGTCTCCTCCTCCTTGGCCATACAGAACAAACAGGCAGAGAAGGAGGAGAGCAGCTATCCAGTTGGGGGAGGCTTCTTGTGCTGCGAAAGAGGCGGCTAATGATTTCCGGCTCCGCTGAGATCCGGCGCCGTGAGATCCAGCGCCACCCTGTTCTATGTGCTGGCTGCTCGGACTTGCCGGGCCCGAATGTCAGCCACGACGAGGAACGGCGGGCAGGACTTCCTTCAGAGGTCCATTCTCCCTGCGGGCCGCACTAATATTATACTTTCATATCACGGTGGGGGCCACAGGATATCGTCCTGCGGGCCGCAATTGGCCCTCGGGCTACGAGTTTGAGACCCCTGGTATAGGGTATTGTGTTTGAACAGGGGTTGGACTAGAAGACCTTCAAGGTCCCTTCCCATTCTGTTATTCTTATATATGTAGGGTAGTAGGCCAGGTTATTGTTGAGAGACATATCCATCTGGTTTGGTTCCAAGCCGGGAGAAAGATACTGGAAACACGGAGGTTGATTGGAGAGAAGGTTTAATGAAGCAGAACCACCAAGCACATATAATTCTGGTGCAGCTGACCACATGGAGTTGAGAGTGAGAGGTATTTATACCTTATCCTGGGCTTTGAACTTGAACTTCCTGTTCCTGGGCAAGAACATGTATTCTATCGGCTGTTGTCAAACTCCCCTGGGGCCATGTACAATTTCTAGGAGTTTGTCTGAGCTAAGCTTGGTTGAAGTTTGGGCTGCTGCAATGAAGGGGTTTGTTGGGCAATTCCTATTGTGGCTGAGGGCTAACCCTACCTTTGTTCAGACCCTGCTGCAGGGAATTTCTGCCTATGAATAGAGCTAGCTATCTCTTTATCTCTTAAGTGCTGACATCTGCTGTGGGCTATGAAGGAAGTTGGGGGCTGCTTTCTCCCTCTAAGAAAACATGTTTCTTCATTTCTCATCCAGCGAAATATAATATTCTGCCCTTTTAATATTTCTCAGAATATTTCATTCTTCTAGGAGAGGGATGGGTGCTAACTTTCTACATTATGATTTCTAAAATATTTTGCACTTATTTAAAGGTTGCACAGAAAGGATCATAAGAAAACAGCCAGTCCGGGAGAAGTTTCTTTCACAAGTTAAGCTGCCTTCCAGGGACAAGATTGAATTCTTTGTGTCTATTCATTCTTGTCATTAAAAAAAAAAAAAAATGCATTACTGCAACATCTGAACTGGATTGCTTTGAGTTTTCACTCCTTCATTAGGAAGAATTAACACTACAGGCCATAATTAAAAAGAGAGCAACCAGACCATTGCATTTCATCATATCCCTATCTTTGTCCTTTCTAAAATGCCGTGAAGGCAAGACTTATCTGCTTTTTAGCAGACTGGCTGGCTACTTTCTTTCAAGAAGCACTTTGATCTTATCTCTGGAGATTACAATAATTTTTCATGCTGCCAATCTCAGGTTAAAACACACACACACACACACACACACACATACACACACACACAATCAATTGGAAATACACGTTATACAAGGAGGAAAGAATACAACCATTTGTTCATCACATTTCTCTGATTTCTTATTTGTTCTCTTGATTGTGAAGCCCGGTCCATGTTTGTTACATGTGTGACAGCGTGACCGCACACATAATAACATGACATCGAAAACTATATTTTAAAGAGAGGAAACAAACTTTACTCCAACGCAGGGGTGTCTTTCATTGAGGGCTGCATCAGGGTTGTGTTTGACTTCGGGGGTGGGGGAGGAAGGGGGGGCAAGGTGGGCATGCCCAGGGTGGGCGTGGCCAACTTGACATCACTCATGTTGGGGGCACCTGTATGGACAAGTGCTAAGGCAGGACTTCCCTGAGACCCTCCCTCTCTCCCTCCTTCTGTTCCTTCCTTCCTTCCTTCCTTCCTTCCTTCCTTCCTTCCTTCCTTCCTTCCTTCTTTCCTTCCTTCCTTCCTTCCTTCCTTCCTTCCTTCCTTCCTTCCTTCCTTCTCGCCCTCTTCCTTCTCCTACTTCCTTCCCCTCTTTCCTTATTTTTCCTTCCTTGCTCTCTTCCCATCTTTCCTCCTCCTCCTTCTTTGTCTTTCCCCTGTCCCTTTCTCCTTTCCTGTCCTTTCTTGGATGCTCAAATGCAAAAAAGGGGAACATTTCTCCTTTAGTTTTGATTTGCTTTTAATTTGTTTTGCTGGCCCTCTGCCAGTGAAAATGGAGCTTGGGAAGGGCATGCACAGCCCCCCCAGCCTCCTGCAGTCCCCTACCAGCAAAAATAGAGCTCCAGGAGGAGACCCAGAGGTGGTATTCAGCAGGTTCTGACCAGGTCTGGAGAACCAGTAGCAGAAATTTTGAGTAGTTCAGGGAACTGGCAACTACCACCTCTGACTGACCCACCCCCACCTATTCTCTGCCTCCTGAGTCCCAGCTGATCAGCTGGGTTTTCTTTGGTTGCCCTGAACAGGAGAATGGAGCTGGAAAGCAGGTTTGTGGGGTGGGGCGGGAATGGGGATTTTGCAGTATCCTTGCCCTGCCACGTCCACCAAGCTATGCCCACAGAACTGGTAATGAAAAAATTTGAATCCCACCACTGAGGAGACCTTGTACTATTTCAGAAAAATGGCTGTCCAATCTCTTCTTGAAAACCTCCAATGATGGAACATCTGCCATTACCACGGAGGCAAGTTGTTCCACTGGTTAATTATTCTCACTATTAGGAAATTTTTTCCTTGTTCTAAGTTGCCTCTCTCCTTGATCAGTTTCCATCCATTGCTTCCTATCTTGTGTTCAGGTGCTTTACAGGATAGTTTGGCCCCTTCTTTTTTTGTGGCAGCCCCTCAAATACTGGAACACTGCTGTCATGTTCACCCCTGATCCTTCTCTTGGTTAGGCTAGACATACCCAGTTCCTGCAGCTATTCATCATATGTTTTCGTCTTCAGTCCACTAATCATCTATGCTGCTCTTTTCTGCACTTTTTCTAGAGTCTCGACATCTCTTTTTTTTTAAAAAAAAAAAAAAGCGTGGCTTCGGTGGCAGCAGGAATTCGCGACTGTCCGCGATTCCTGCTGCGCTTACCCGCCAAGATGCCCCGATCCAAATGGGTCAGGGGATATGGCTGCCCTGTAGAGGCAGCCGAAGAGAGAGGAGCCGGACAGGGGTTGGGGTGTCGCAGACCCGCTCCTCGTCCGGAAAAACCCCTTTTTCCTGAGGTGGTGGAGTGGCGGTCAGTAATGGCCGCCACGAAGAAGCCTGCAGCCGGGTAAGATTGTGCTGGAGGAAGCAGGAAAAGTGAAAGTGCTGGCTGAGCCGGGTCAATCAACAACTTTTAAACACCCTGAGTCTCGACATCTCTTTTTGTACTATTTTATTATTTTAAAGTTTGTAATTGTTTTAACAGTGTTATAGGTATACAATTGTAAATCACCACATCAGTGACAATAGAAATGGTGTGTGTGTGTGTGTGTGTGTGTGTGTTATTTTACCATGCTAAAAAAAATCACATTGATGTGCATGAAGGCAACAATTGGGCATTGGGAAACTCAAGCAAGAACGGTGCCTTACAATTACAAAGCCTCCCAGGGTGAAGAGTTCCAAACTTTTCTCTTTAGTTCCAGAAGTGAGAAAATGGAATAACAATTTTAAGTTGCAAGAAAACAAGTTTCATTCACAAGGAAAATCCACAGACAGTAGAACCAATGAATTGGAAAGGAATAGCCATTTGTCAGTTCTTTGAAGAAGACCAGACAATGAAACCAAAGTTATGAATAATAATTACTGTTTTTATTAGAGGGTTATAGTATCAGAATCTTGCAAATCTGAATGTGCTTCTCTCCTTCTTCGCATTCAAAATCCAAGAAAGAAATACTTAGACTCTTTTAATAGGAGAAAAGATATCTTTTACTGGAAATCAAGTGGTAGCAACAAAAGAATTCTGAATCTGAGAAAATGGGCGCATAAATCACATATACAAAGTAATGGCAACGTTCCCACCCCCAGTAGTTCAATTGGTTCATCCAATTAAAAGTTGTGTATATTATCATGTGGGCATCTCCAGGTGGTGATGAGGCTTCTGTCTGTTGACCTTGACATAGTTTGATAAAGGGTTGCAGCTGTGCATAGCATAGGATAGAAACCTAAGCAAGAATGTACCCCCCCGCCAGCTTATACAGTGCTGGTTTGTAACACCTCCAGCTCACTTCCCATAACCATTCTCCACTCCTCCCCCCGTTACTTATGACAGCCGAAAGATGCAAAGCAAAGGGAGAAAAATCTTGAAGGCTGACATTACCTTCATGAAAACTAGGGAGTGCCAAGTCTGAGAAGTTTTCCCAAATTATATCCTGCTTTGGACTCAGATTTATTCTTATCTGACCAATTGTCTTGGCTCTCCCTCCTGCTCCTCAGGGTTATTCTCACAACCCATTAGACCACCTCTGAGGATGCTTTAATTTGGATTTCTGCCTTGAGGATGGGATTTGGTTTGACCTTTTGTGGCTCCAAGCAGTTGTAGGAATCCATGACTTGATATAATTTCAGCCTTAATTCCTTTGTTATTAGTTTTTATTTGGGAAATCTAGAAAAGATATGTTTCTATCAACCCTCCATCTATCCATCCCTCCATCTATCCTTTTTTTTTTTAATTGAACTATTGTGAGAAAATTATTTAGGGTTTTTTGCTTTGTTGATTGGATCATACATAGTAGAATTTCAAAATAGACAGATAGACAGACCATCCACCCCTCTAGACAGACCATCCACCCCTCTATCCCTCCATCAACCCTCCATCCTTTTAAAAAAAATTGAACTATTGTAAGAAAATAATTTAGGCTATTGCTTTGCTGATTGGATCCTATGTAGTAGATCTTCAAAATATATTTTTCACTTTGCAGGTGAATTCTCAATGCGTGGAAATAAAACAGAAGGACCCGATTCAAAGTTTGCAGAAGCTCCAGATGATAACTATTTTGCTTGCTTTGGACCTGAGACTTCTGCCAAAAGAAGTGAACGCTGCACCATGACTTGAGTGGTGTTTGCCATCCTCTTAAATCCAGGAATAATCACCCATTTACATTATGCTGGCAAGCAGACTAAAAAACAGAAGGATTTTCTGCAGAAGCTTATTTTTTGCAAAGAAGGAGAAAGGCTTTTGCCAAGGAAGCAATGCAGTGGTGGGATAACTTAACAACCGGTTCTCTGGCTGGGTAGGCGTGGCCGGTTGATCATGTGACTGGGTGGGCGATGTCACTCATTACACCCCGCCCTGCCTCCTGCCCACTTGCCTCAAAGGCAGAGGTAAGATTCAGCCGGTTGGGGCTAATCCCATCCGTGGCTTACTGTGCCCCTACCTGTTTTGGGGGCATTTGGGGGGCATTTTCAGGCTGTTTGGGGGGCCATTTTCAGACTGTTTTCATGCTGGTTTTGGCCTGAAAAACACCCCAAAAATGGGCTGGAAAACAGGCCAAAAAATGAGGTGGGGCAGGCCAGCTAGTGGTGGGATTTGTGGTTTGCTGACTGTTTTCATGCTGGTTTTGGCCTGAAAAACACCCCAAAAATGGGCTGGAAAACAGGCCAAAAAATGAGGTGGGGCAGGCCAGCTAGTGGTGGGATTTGTGGTTTGCTGAACTGTGTAGAATCTTAACTACCGGTTTGCACAAACCGCTACAAACTGGCAGCATCCCACCTCTGAAACAATGTCCCACTCAACCTCTCCACCCACCCCAGAGATTCCCCCCACCAATCTCACTTTTTCTTCCAGTTTGTAAATAAATCCATCGCCAACATGGAAAGGAAACAGTGGACAACAGAAGCAGCTATTTTCTCCCCAGACTCACTTCAAAACCATGTTCCAAGCAAAAAATAATTAGAATATTTATTATTCTTTAAAACAAAGAGGGGGGAAAAATATCCACCATAAACTTGGTCTGCTTGCCCGACTTTCTCTTTTTTCCCGAGAAGAAAAATAACAGCAAATACTGGTAGAACAAATTACAATGGCATTTCAAAATGTGACTTATCACTATGTTTCATGCTTATGACCATTTGCAACATCCCCAAAGTCACATGATCAAAATTTGGACATTTGGCAGCTGGTCCATATTTATGACGGTTGCAGTGTTTTGGTCACCACAATATAAAAAAAAGATGTTGAGGCTCTAGAAAGAGTGCAGAGAAGAGCAACCAAGATGATCAGGGGACTGGAGGCTGAAACATGCGATGAACAGTTGCAGGAACTGGGCCTGGCTAGTCTAGTGAAGGGAAGGAGCAGGGGAGACAGGATAGCAGTGTTCCCAATATTTGAGGGGCTGCCACAGAGAGGAGGGAGTCAAACTATTCTCCAATGCACCTGAAGGCCAAACAAGGAACAATGGATGGAACCTGATCGAGGAGAAATTCAACCTGGAAATAAGGATAAATTTTCTGATAGTGAGACCAATCAATCCATTGAACAGAAGTTGCTTTCAGAAATTGTGGGAGCTTCATCACTGGAAGCTTTCAAGAAGAGACTGGACTGCCATTTATCAGAAGTGGTGTGGGGTGTCCTGCTTGGGCTGGGGGTCGGACTAGATGACCTACAAGGCAGAGGTGGTATTCAGCAGGTTCTGACCAATTCTGGAGAGCTGGTAGTGGAAATTTTGAGTAGTTCGGAGAACCGGCAAATCCCACCTGTGACTGGCCCCGCCCCCATCTATTCTCCGTCTCCCAAGTCCCAGCTGATTGGCTGGGTCTTCTTTTGTTGCCCTGCACAGGAGAACGGAGCTGGAAAGCAGGTTAGTGGGGTGGGGAGGGAATGGGGATTTTGCAGTATCCTTCCCCTGCCACGACCACCAAGCCATGCCCACAGAACTGGTAGTAAAATTGTTGAATCCCACCGCTGCTACAAGGTCCCTTCCAACTCTGTTTATCTGTTAAAAGCTTCTGACAAGCAGAGCCAGATACACTTAATAACAGTGTTAATCATTTAACAACCGCAGTGATCTGCTTAACAGTTGTGGCAAGGAAGGTCATAAAATGGGGAAGAATTCACTTAAGAAATGTCTTGCTTAGCCACATGAATTTGGGGCACAGTTAGGAGGAGTACAGGTAACCTTCAACTTACAACAATTCATTTTGTGACCATTCAAAATAAACAACGGCACTGAAAAAAAGTGACTTATGACCGTTTTTCACACTTATGACCATTCCAGCATTTTCATGGTCACATGATAGTGTTCCGAGGTCACATGAACCAGATTGTTGGGGGAAAGATGCTGACTTTGTAAACCGCTTAGAGAGGGCTGTAAAGCACTCTGAAGTGGTATATAAATCTATGGGCTATTAGTATTCCTAAGCTCACTTAATAAATGTTTCACTTAGCTACATACATTTTGGGCTCAGTTGTGGTCATAACTCAAGGAGTGCCTGTATAATTGGGTACAGGATTACCTGTACCAAACCAGAACTGCCACACCAAGCACTAAATAAATAGATTTCTTAAAGCCCCTGCATTCTTTCCAGAGAGAGGGACAATTTTTTCCCTTCCTTTGTAATCAAAAGTTAATTTTCTTGTAACTTTCTCCCCCCCTTCAACCCCAACTCAACCACTCTTGATGCTCCATGCACCAAGGAGGGCAAGGGGGGGGTCTACATTGATATGTTGTCTGCTTCTTCTTCATTCTTATCTTGGACCAGACTTCTCCCGGTTTATCACTGTAAATTCCTGTGAGTTCCTGGTTTTGCTTACTTCAAAGTGCAGCTCACTTGACTTAATTCTGAGATACCAGTCATATTTGACTAGTTCTAGCTGAGATTCGTTTTGCTCTTTTTGGTCATTCTTTGATTTCATAATTTTGTGTAACTTCTTCTTCTTCTTCTTCTTCTTCTTCTTCTTCTTCTTCTTCTTCTTCTTCTTCTTCTTCTTCTTCTTCTTCTTCTTCTTCTTCTTCTTCTTCTTCTTCTTCTTCTTCTTCTTCTTCTTCTTCTTCCTCCTCCTCCTCCGCCTCCTCCTCCTCTTCTTCCCCTTCCCCTTCTTCTTCCTCCTCCTCTTCTTTTTGTTCTTCCCCTGCCTCCTCTTCCTCCTCTTCCTCTCCTCTTCCTCTTCTTCTTCTTCTTCTTCTTCTTCTTCTTCTTCTTCTTCTTCTTCTTCTTCTTCTTCTTCTTCTTCTTCTTCTTCTTCTTCTTCTTCTTCTTCTTCTTCTTCTTCTTCTTCTTCTTCTTCTTCTTCTTCTTCTTCCCCCATCCTCCTCTTATGGTATGGGATCCATTTTACCAATGGTTAAGTAATAAAAACAAAAGTTAGAAACAGCAAAACAAAATAAAGATGATTTGTTAAAAGAGATAAGTAAATATTATGACTAGTATGTTGAATATTATTATGTCAATATTGTAGAATAAATATGTGGAATATTATTACATTAAATACTGTAGGATCAATATTAATTTAATGAAAGATGTTGTAATTTTGATTATTGTTTAACAAAGATATTTGTACCCAGACAACACATTGTTCAACTGAAGATGGAATGATTATATTAAAAATTAAAAAAAAATATTATTTCCTCCAGATAATTTTAATTGGGAATCAACCTGTATATTTTGCTTGGGATTTCACTTCTGGATCAAAATGGTGAGAACTTGATAGATATGCAATCTCTCCCAATCTCATTCATGTTGAGAAAACTTCTTACCTCTTATGAGAGCACCTGAGGAGAAATCCTCCACCCCCTTAACATGGATAATTTTCTAGTGCGACTTGAGTTTTGTTTTCCAAACCCTTGAATGAACCTTTGTTGGTATTTTAAGGTATACAAAAAATACACTTGTTGTGTTTGATGCTAAGATAGGGATGGCCACCAGCAAGGGAAGGTTCAAATCTGCACATTCCTTCCTACGAAAATTCTACCCTGTGTTGGTGTTCCTACAAAAATTGTAGGGATTTAATGCAAAACCACGTGTGTTGTCTTTAGATTTTGACCTTCTCATCCTCTTCCCCACCCTGTGAACAACCTGTTAACTATTCATCATTATCTTCATAATTCTGGAACTTCTAATTACTAGGATTGCCTTGTTTATGCCTATTAACGGTGGGCCACCCAGTCATCTGGCTTATCCCTCCACAATGAAGTAGGATAGAACTTTCCAAAGGTGCTTGTTCAACCATGACCTGGATGATTGGAAAGCTATATATAAGGCAGAACCTTGAATGACTGACTCCTTCGATGATGTACAAAATCCTGTCCAAAAAGCAAATTGGAGATGTCCAGAGGAGTAAGACAGATTTGTTTGGTTCTTCCTTTCAAAAGAAGGTTGGCTTTGTCTGTAGAGCTTCTAGCAGAAATCAACAGAGAGCTTCAGCATCGTCTCAACCATGATTGGTATCTTATTTGTTTGTTTGTTTGTTTGTTTGTTTATGAGTTTTGTAGTCTCGTTTTTAAGTATTGCAAAAGGATGTTTTCCCTGCAGCCATGATGTGATCAATATCTGTGAGTTCAAGCCAGCTTCAATATGGATAAGGCCCACACCCACCCCATAAAAATCAACATAAATATCCTGTGTTTAGTTTTTAGAATAGAATAGAATAGAATAGAATAGAATAGAATAGAATAGAATAGAATAACAGAGTTGGAAGGGACCTTCCAACCTCCTGCTTAGGGAGGAAACCCTACACTACTTCAGACACAAGATTATCCAACCCCTTCTTAAAAACTTCCAGTGTTGGAGCATTTACAACTTCTGGAGGCAAGCCATTCCACTGATTAATTGTTCAAACTGTCAGGAAAGTTCTTAGTTGCTTCTCTCCTTGATGAATTTCCACCCATTGCTTCTTGTCCTGCCCTCAGGTGCTTTGGAGAATAGTTTGACCCCCTCTTCTTTGTGGAAACCCCCTGAGATATTGGAAGACTGCTATCATGTCACCCCTGGTCCTTCTTTTCATCAAACTAGACATACCCAATTCCAGCAGCCATTCTTTATGTGTTTTAGCCTTCACTCCCCTAATCATCTTTGTTGCTCTTTTAATTTAATTTTCAAGTATTATTTTAAACCTGTCTGAATATTTGGATTCTGGTTAAAGAAAAAGGAAAAAAGGATTGGAACTGAAACCTGACTATTAGCCTTGTTAAACTACAGATTAACATACAAGCAGTGAGGCAAGGGAAACAGGATGAGTTATGGCTGACAGTCCAGTTTTAATATATTTATGTTATTTTGCCAGATTTCACACTTAAATCATCAATAATGTCTGAAAAAGATCAGTAGATAAACGTTTTTTAAAAAGAGGAAACAGCTCATACTGTGCATTTTCTCTTGACACTTTTCTTCATCGGGTTATCCAACCCCACCAAACATTATTAACTACACATTAAACATAATCAGTGTATATTGATTGCAGAATAGTTGACTTTAAAAAAAAATCAAACTAGGTTTTCATTGGCTGCCTTAAATTCCTTCCTTCCTTCCTTCCTTCCTTCCTTCCTTCCTTCCTTCCTTCCTTCCTTCCTTCCTTCCTTCCTTCTTTCCTTCCTTCCTTTTTTCTTTCCTTGCTTCCTTCTTTGCTTCCTTCCTCTTTCTGTCCTTCCTCCCTTCTTTCCTCTCTTCTTCCTTCCTTCCTCCCTTCTTTCTTCCTCCCTATTTCTGTCCTCCCTCCCTCTTTCTGTCTTCCTTCCTTCCTTCTTTCCTTCCTTCCTTCCTTGTAATTTTTCTTCTACTTATCTCTGGCATTTGGCGCTGTTGTTTGAAATGCTGTCCTAGGGAGCCACCTAGAGGTCCCCAGTAGTAAGATAGGTAACTAGACAAGAAAGGTAGCTGGGCAATGTTTGTCCAGAGACCCGTCCTCTCATCCTTGGCCTGTAACCTGACTCACAGATGGAAATTTGTCCATCATTAATCACAACAACTGGTATTGCCTTGTTTGTTAAGTCTATGGAGACATGTAACACCACAGACCAGGCTGTCACTTAACCTTTCAGCAGATTTGTTTTGAATTGCAACTTCTCACTATCATTTCATCTACTGGACAAATGGCTTTCAAGTGAGGGACAGTAGAAGACAAAAATACTAGAAGATTAAATACTAGCAATCATGATATACATCCACACAAACCATCCAAAAACACTGAACTGAAAGCAACATGGGATAAAGTGTGAATTAAAACTTCCTTCCTTCCTTCCTTCCTTCCTTCCTTCCTTCCTTCCTTCCTTCCTTCCTTCCTTCCTTCCTTCCTTCCCTCCTCCCACTCTCCCACACTCTCTATTCGTTCGTTCCTTCATTCGTTTGTTCCTTCCTTCCCTCCTTCGTTCCTTCCCTCCTTCTTCCTTCCTTCTTCCCACCCTCTCTCCCACTGTTCCTTCCTTCTTTCTTTCTTTCCTTCCTTCCTCCCACCATCTCTCTCTCCCTTCCTTCCTTCCTTCCTTCCTTCCTTCCTTCCTTCCTTCCTTCCTTCCTTCCTTCCTTCCTTCCTTCCTTCCTTCCTTCCTCCCACCCTCTCTCCCTCTGTTACTTCTTTCTTTCCTCCCTCCCTCCTTCCAGAACAGAGCCTGACTAAGTATTTTCCAACACCAATGGACTTAAATTCAACTCAAAGTAAATACCACTGATTTTATCTTCCAGGTGCTATATATCACAGCCCATCCTTCCCTTAAGGATTCAGGCCACCCTGAACAGGGTAGCAATTCACAGGTGTAATACATGTGCTAAATCACTTTTTCAGAGTTCAAATGGTTAATGCAGTCATCATTTCACCACTAGTTTTTTTTCTAAATCAGATCAAGACAACATCTAGTTATGAACACAAATATGTGAAACCTCACATACAACTAACATAAATTTAGGATTAATATTTTGCTCAATCGTCTATTCCTTCTGGGCCTCTAATTGCAGATGCATAGGCTGAAAATTGGTGCTTTTATATTGGGACTTAAACATTAATTGAAAGCCTTCTCTTTGAATTTCTTCAGTTTCTTAAGTTAAAAGTCAAGCCATTAAAATGACATTAGTGTGCTTTTTTTCTCGCACTATTAATAATTTTTTATGAATCATCTCAAAAGGGGGGAGATGAGAACTCAAAGAGAAGCTTTTAGAGATGTATTTAGTAGCTCTTGTCTGGAATTAAGATGGTTGGAAGTGTTCCAGTGGAACCATTTGCTGATGGGAGGAATTGTTTATTTGAAAGCAGTCTGATGACGAGAATAAGAACTGGGAGATCAATGCAGGTAACTCTCAACTTACAACTACAATGAAGCCTAAAACTTCTGTTGCCAAACAAGATGTTTCTTAAGTGAGTTATGCCCCCATTTTATGACTTTTCTTGCCCGCAGTTGTTCAGTAAGTCACAGGGTTGTTAAGTAAATCTGGCTTCCCCAATGACTTTGCTTGCTCAGAAGGTCAAGCAAAAGGAGATCATGTGATCCCAGAGCACTGCAGCGTCATAAAGATGAGTCAATTGCCAAGTGTCTGAATTATGACTATGTAATCGTGGGGATCTTGCAATGGTTGTGTAAGCACTGGACTTTTCCCCTTCAACCGAAAAGAATGAACTTTCTGAAAGCTAGGTACTTCAAAAGGAATTCTTTATTGAAAGGAAGTGATCCCACTACTAGTCAAAGCAGAATCTAAGATGCTTCCAGGCATACAGTAATAGATAAAGGGAGTTAGAACCCCTACCCTTATTCTGACGTGGATTTAGTCAAACAAAGAACCAACATGTTAATTCCCCCCTCCCCATTTCTGGGAACGTATCTTAGAAGAGTTTCCCAGGGAGTATCCTCCAGAGCTGAAATTTTTATGGTCCCTTCTCCTCTTGCCATCTCTCCAAGAGGTGACAAGTTTCTAGACATCTGGCTCCAGTCCTCCAGTTGTATATCATGTGCAAGTTATACAGATTCAATATAAGATTTTAGATATTCAGGTTACATCAAAAAGGATTACTTGTACCAACTTCCCCCCCTTCTTCCTCCATTGAAGAATGGCAGATACATGGATCTGACAGGTTGTAAGTGTGGAAAATGGTCATAAGTCACTTTTTTTCAGTGCCGTTATAAGTTCAGTCATTAAACCAACTGTTGTAAGTCAGTAGAATAGAGTAGAGTAGAGTAGCATAGAAGTAAACACAGATGTAGTTCAGATTCCTCATGATGTCTTCATTGAGATTGATGTGTAGAAAGTTTGGAGATGACAGAAACTGAAAATTGTTTGTACAATGAGAGACATTTATACCTTGAAGATATTTAGATAAGAAGTACAAAAAAGATCTACCCAACATTTTCTTCCACTTTGATTTTTCTTCTTTTTATCCAAAGGAAGAAAGTCATACTTTTGGTATGGTATCACCAAATATTTGATCAATAAGTTTTGGCAAATCTCTAGAAATAAATGCCTGTGGAGATTTTCAATCTTCCAGGCCATGGTTGTCCCAAAGGTGCTTTTTCAAGAGGCCACTGGACTTTCTGGTTTTTTCTTTGAAGACGTTTCACTTCTTTCATCCAAGAAGCTTTAGTCAGAACTGAAGAAAGCATCTTGAATGAGAAGCAAAATATCTTCAAGGAAAAACAAAGTCCAGTTGCCTTTTTGAAAAAGTACCTTTGAGGCTAGAAATAATGCTTCATGCCAAGTACTGAATCAACTGTTTTATCCAGAAGAAGACCTTGATGTAGCTATCGCATTAAATATAATGCGGAAGATAAAGACTCCCTTGAATCAAGTTCAGCTTCCGATAACTAGGTGGACTCATCCATATTTGATATGGATGTTGCTATTGTTGTTTTGGCAACAATATGATATCTGATTGCCTTCTTCTGGAATCGTTTTCTCAATTTTCCACTGTAGCATACACTCCTCGGATTTCCTGGTGATCTCATATCTGGTCCTTTCGCTTTTTCAAGATCTGTCAAGAACAGGTAGGAGATGCTACTGGTCACCAGTCATTACCAGTAAGTCACACATAAAGGTGTTAGTGTTACTTGCCATGTGGGCTTAGGTTTATTCTTACCCGACTATATCTGAACATTATTCACTTTAATAATGCCCAACTGGGGTTGGAAGAAGAGCATTGTGGTATAGTGGGTAAGAAAATGGAGCAGGTGTGTGGGGATTCATGGGGATTCAGATCCATCCTCAGTGATGGAAAACTCACTGGCCCAGGGACCAGGCACAGATCTCAGCCCAACCCATTTTGTAGAGGAGAGAGAAGAGAATAGTTTGTATGCTGCCTTGATCTCTTAGAAAAAAGAAAATAAATCTATCTATCATTATCTATCTATCCATCATCTATCTATCTATCTATCTATCTATCTATCTATCTATCTATCTATCTATCTATCATCTATCTATCTATCTATCTATCTATCTATCTATCTATCTATCATCTATCTATCTATCATCTGTCTGTCTATCTATCTATCTATCTATCTATCATCTATCTATCTATCTATCTATCTATCTATCTATCTATCTATCTATCTATCTATCTATCTATCTATCTATCTATCTATCTATCTATCATCTATCTATCATCTATCTATCTATCTATCTATCTATCTATCTATCTATCTATCTATCTATCTATCTATCTGTCATCATTTATCTATCTATCATCTTTCTGTCTAGCTGTCTAGCTGTCTAGCTGTCTGTCTACCCATCCATCCATCCCTCCATCCATCTATCTTCTTCTTCTTCATCATCATCTATTAATCACTTGGCTAGCCTACTTACCTATTTATTCACACAGAGAGAGGGGGAGAGAGGGGGAGGGAGAAGGAGAGGGCGAGAGGGAGATAAAAGGAAAGAGGGAGAGAGAGAGAGTTAAGTCTGCAATGTAATCCAAACAAGAAGCACCATGAGTCATATTAGCTGTAATAGAAAATAATAGAATAGGATGGGATGGGATGGGATGGGATGGGATGGGATGGGATGGAATGGAATGGAATGGAATGGAATAGAATAGAATAGAATAGAATAGAATAGAATAGAATAGAATAGAATAGAATAGAATAGAATAGAATAGTATTTGTCTCTGATGCAGAAGCTCTTAGTGTACAGTACACACAAACAGCAAAGTAATATAATCATAATAAGAAGATAAGAAGGATAACAACAACAACACTATAGCCAAACTACAAGGGTAAATATACATAGACATTAGGCAGCACTGTGAGAATTAGATGTTCAGCAATTGAGGGCATGAATAAAAAAGCTGTACCCGGCTTGTAAGGTTGCATTTCAGAGAAACTTAGAAGGGTGACAGTAGTTCTCCCTTCCTTTTCTTTTACTCTCTGGTAAACAAGGAATGTCCCCTTCTGAAATATTTCCCACACTGGCCTTTTCTTTCTTGAGCTGACACATCTTTTACATGGGAGAATTTGCCACTCTCCATCCTCATTCTCACATACCATTTTACACACAAACACACATACACATATACACACATATATAAATGCACACAGCTCAATCCTTTTGGTCATTTAGTTGAAGATCTGGAAGTGAATGCTGGAAAATTTCCCAAAAGTGCATTTAAAAAACAAAACAAAACACGGGGGTTTCCGGTTTGTCGGCTTCATGAGCGGCAGGGATTTGCGAAGCTGCGCGATCCCCTGCCGCGCTAGCCGTTTTGGGGCTCCGACCCAGACGGGCAGTGCGAGCTAGGCTGCCCTGCAGGGGCAGCTGAAGGTAGGGGGATCCGGAGAAGGGTTTGGGGTGCTGCAGACCCCCTCCCAGGCCGGCAGAACCCCTTTTCCCAGGACGGTGCAGCGGCGGTCCGTAATGGCCGCCACAAAGAAGCTGGCAGCCGGGTAAGAATGCGCAGGAGGAAGTGGAGAAAGTGCTTGAGAGGAGAAAGTTTTTCTTGGTTCCTAGGACTCTAAGACATATTTAACAAAATTCCTGAAAAGTACGACTTTCTGAATGATACCTTCGAGAAGAGGAAAAAAGCGGCAGTTTAATGGTGCTGAAAGGATAGCTTACCCTCTTTTTTTACGGAATAAAAAGTGAATATTAAGAAACCTATTTTTTTAAGGTGAAAACTGGCTTTAAGCGATGAGTGGGAAAAGAGAGGACTAAAAAAAAAAATATTTGTATGCTAAGACTTTGTTGGAGGAGATGCCTTAAGGATTGAAAGACTAAAATATATTGCAATAAGATTTTAAGAAACAGATTTGGACTTTCTTTTTCTTTAATTGATACTACCCTAGGAGGAGAGAGTGGGAACTCTGTCTTGGTTTGGACTGACTGATAACTTTGGGATTGTCTTATTTTTCCTTTGGAATATTCTGGCTGTTGTAAGAGAAAAGAAAAGAAAAGATTTATAATGGCTTCTTCTATCGAGGAACTGAGAAAAGATTATGAGCAAGCAAAACAAAATGGTAAAGCTGGTTTGAAAGAAGCCTGCCTTTTTTTGGAAATGGCGTTCATTAACTATCAACAAACATTGCAACAGATGAAGACAGCAGAAGAAGAACAAAGAGAGGAAGCCATCTTTAATATATCTCAGAACTCGACCAAGAGGGAAGGAAGAGGGAAAAGAAGAGAAATAAAGGACTTAAGATTTAAAAAAAACATTTAAGAAAGGGAAAAACAAGGTGCAAAATCAATATAAGGATGGTAAACAAAAGGGAAGAGGAATACGACAGAGAAGGGAAGCCAGTAAGGCAGAGGCTAGAAGAAGGGGGGTAGAAAGGTTTGTTGGGAGAAGAAAGAAAGGGAAAAGGTGGAGAAAAGCTACAAAGTTTTGAAATTAAATGGGAAAAAAGAATTTTTTTAGGGATAAAGGATAAGTATAATTTCTTCAAAGAGATTTTGCAAGGTACATAAGATGATATTGTAGTATTGTATCAGAAATAGAAAATTTAAATGGCTTGAGAGTTGATAAGAGATTAAAATGTTGAAATGTTAATAATGATTGGTTTGAAAATATAATATGAGGGGAGATTTAGAATATTAAACTTTAATTAAAGAGTTTAATAAGATTATGGTATTGATGTTATTATAAAACTTTCATTATAGTATTTTGTTTTTAATATTTAGATCTATTGTTTAACTATGTATTTAATTGTTTTGGATGTATTATTCAGTTAGAATGTACCAAGCAAAATCGGATTGGGTATTTTAAAGATTAATTTGATTAATTTAGTGGGGAGATAGAAAGGCATCATACTCTGATTAGTGATTTCAGGAGAAATTTCTTTCTTTTTAAAAGGAATGAGACAAAGGTACAATAGAGAATGGACAAAAGATATAAATATAATGACTCAAATTAAGATGATTAATTAAGATAGAAATAAGAAGAGTGAAATATGTGGAGAAGTTAATATAGAAGACTTAGAATGGTAAATAAAATAAGTAATGATATGTAAGATGAGCATGAATATAATTGAAGTCCATGAAAAGAGAGATACCTGGGTCCAAGTTACTTTCCAAAAAGATCTTTTTATGTTTTGTGTGTTGTGTGTATATGTTGTTTTTTTTGGGGGAGAATTAATAAAACCTTGCAGAAATATAGAATGAGAATAATGGTAACTAAGTCAGAAAGAAATAGATGAAATAATAATAATAAAATTGAATAAGAGTAAAGAGAAATAAAGGGAAATTGGATAAGAGGTTTTTGTATGTTTATATGGAAATGGTTTAAAACAGAATTATAGTTTATCTGACTTGTAAAATTTATAATGGAAAAAGGTTAAACATGTAATGGATAATGATGACTTGTGTGTTTTGAAAATTAATAAAACTTGTTTTTTTTTTAAAAAAACAAAACAAAACAAAACACCAATGTGCTACCGGTTCTTTGTGCTTTGCCTAATGCGCACCTTGCGTGCGTGTGCAGCATTCAAACATCGCCCTCAGTGAGGTGAGCTGTTTTTTTTAGCTCAGCTGAGGTGTGGCAATCAATGGAATAAAGGACAGGAAAGAGCACGGGCAGAGGGGCGGGACCAGCCAGAGGTGGTATTTGCCGGTTCTCTAGTCAAAATTTTTCCTACAGAACCGGTCCAAACTGGCTAAATACCACACACACACTATATATATATATATATATATATATATATATATATATATATATATATATATATATATATATATATATATATATATATATATATATATATATATATATATATATATTTTCTTAATATATATGTATAATATATTAATATATATATGCATGTATGTATGGAATTCAGCTTTGTTGGGTATTTTCCCACGTCATTATAGTTGTGCTTTTAAAGTTGTAGCAATGTTTAGGCAGATCTCATCTGCCATCATCAGGCTTCTGTATTGTGTTGGCAGATGAGATTCTGCCGAAAGCCTGATGATGGCAGATGAGATTCTGCCAAAACGGTGCTACAACTTTAAAAGCACAACTATAATAACGTGGGAAAATACCTGAACAAAGCTGAATACCATACATGTAAGTACCCGCGAAAACTTAAGAAAACAAATATATATTATATACGCTGAAATGTATTTCTAGGAAACTCAAGCTACCTAATTCTGCAAAAGGTTATCTTAGCAACAACAACTGATCAGGACAGTGAAGTTTTAATGCCATGCTCTCTGTTTCCAATCTGCCTTTTTCATTCTCCTCCTGCACCGAGTAGCCATTTTGTGAATGCAGAAACTCCTGCTTCTTTTATCCTAAAGATCAGTTTTCTACTCCTTTTTCTACCATGAAAGGCTGCCTGCAAAGTAACAAAGAGGAATTTTAGTAAGAAAGTTTTTTCTAAGCTGGCTTTGTTTCTTTTCTTTTCTTTTTTTTCTGTTTCCCCTGCTCAGATCATCTGAGGACATCAAAATTCAATTAATTCACTGTGAGTAGGACAATGATAACAGTGACGAGAAAAAGAGATAACCGAACAGCTTTCTCCGTAGCGATGGGAAGTCTTTGCCATTCTGAAAAGAAGAGATGAACTGGAATGGCTTTACCCTCCAGCTATAAAGGCAGGTGCTTTTCTTTTTATACCAAGCCTCAGGTTTTCAGTGTGTCTCAAGTTTTTCCTGCAGGAATAGTGCGTTTATTCTTACTGCTCTCTAAGTACAGCTGCTGAGAGTCATTTGATGCGTATAATGCTAGGGGATTAAAACAAAACAAAAAGAAGAGGCAAGTTTGAAAATATGGTGTGCCAAGAGCAGAATGAAGCCGAAACAAGAGCGAAGCACCTGCTGTACCCACGGGGAGATCTGTCTGATAATGTGACTTCGGGTTGCAGAGCCCAAGCGTATTGAATGTGGAAAATGACTGAAAGCGGTTCCTCCCCTAGCTTTTCCAAATGGTGATATCAAGGCAGGGAGGGAGGAAGAAGGAAAAGGAAGGAGGGGGGGAGGATGGAAGGAAGGAAGGAAGGAAGGAAGGAAGGAAGGAAGGAAGGAAGGAAGGAAGGAAGGAAGGAAGGAAGGAAGGAAGGAAGGATGGAAAGGAGGACGGAAGGAGTAAGGCAGGAAGGAAGAAAAAGGAAGGGAGGGAGGAAGGGAGGAAGGAATCTAGTGAAAAGAAGGACTAGGGGTGACATAATATCATTGTTCCAATATCTGAGGGGCTCCCACAAAGAAGAGGCGGTCAACCTATTTCCAAAGCACCAGAAAGCAGGCAAGAAGCAATGGATGGAAAGTAATCAAATTTCCTAACAATGAGAACAATTCACCAGTGGAACGGCTTGTTTTCAGAAGTTGTGGGTGCTCCATTACTGACAATTTTCAAGAAAAGACGGGATAATCATTTGTCCGGAATGACTGGTATAGGTTCTACTCCTTGAGAAGTGGGGTTGGACTAGATGACCCCCAAGGTGCCTTCCAACTCTGTTATATTGTTATTAAATGAAAAGGGGGAAATTCTCCCACTGAATTCTTCCCTTGAACTAAATACAACTGATTTTCAGCATTGAATCTCTAATATTATACCTGTCTTAGAAAATATTTTGCATGGAGAATGAGAGGGCAGCAAATCAGTGTTTTGAAACAATATGATAACAATATTTATTTGGGGATGATTTGGATAAATGCACAGAGGACTAATGACCGCAGCATCTGTGAAATACGAAAGCTTATAATTAATTTTATTCGAATGTTTTCCCTTGGGAGCAGTCATCATCATATTAAGGCCATCAATTTCATAGTTCAACGCATTCAGAAGGGGTCAATTAATAGGGCAGTTAAGTGGTCACTTAGACCTTGTATAAAATGGACGCTGGGACTATGCTTATAGAAAGCACAATAACAACGCAACAGGGCACTGATTGATTTATTTTAAATATTATCACTTTGTAAAGAATGAGATGCTTCCCCTTTGGATGTTACATTTTTCAGGACCCCATGCCTGCACAATATGTTGCCTGATGGAGGAACACTTACAATTTTCTACATTCAACTGGGCAAACAACCGCCAACGATTTAATAGCCAGCTTTCAACACCAGGGTGGGCTTCAAAAAAATTCAGCAAACCGGTTCTCTGCCCAGTTGCTGGGTGGGCATGGCCTAGTCGGCCTTCTGCACCAAAGTAGGGGGGCATTTTTGCCCTCCTCGGGCTCCAGAGGTTTTTCTCGAGCCTCCGGGAGGGCGAAAACGGCCTCCCCAGACTCCGGAGGCCCTCTGGAGGCTGGAAACAGGCCGGTTTCCAGCCTTCTGGAATTTTCAGGAGGCCTGTTTTTTGCCCTCCCCAGGCTCCAGAGGCTTTCCTTGAGCCTCCAGAATGCCCATTTCCCCCCTCCTCAGGCTCCGGAGGATCTCTGGAGGCTAGAAACAGGCCTGTTTCTGGCCTTCCGGAGTCTCTGAGAAGCCTGTTTTTCCCCTCCTCAAACCTCTGTGCAAGCCCTGCACTTACCTGGGATCCAAAATGAGCTGCATGGATACTCCTGGGAGGAGAGGGGCATGGTGGGCAGGGCTGGCCAGCCAGTCGTTGCAACTACCAGTTCAGCAAATCAGATGTAAAATTAACATTCGATTCACCCAAACCACTGCGAATTGGTAGCAGCCCATCCCTGCTCAACACCCCGATCCTTATCTAAAAAGCCGCATGCAACAAACAACCATAGAAATAGCACAGACTGAATAGCACATACTCTGCTGAGGAAAGTCACCTGGAGATGTGCACCAGCATAAGCCTGAAAGCTCAGAAGGCAAAACTTCTAGTCCTGTTGATTGACCCAGATTGGATCCTGCAACAATATCCTGGAACTACGGACATTTGCCATCATTTGTATCTGTTACTCCGTCCTTCCCCAGTTTATCTTTGAGAAGGGACTTTACTTGATGTAATGATGTTATATAATTGAATATAAGGAAATGAATTGTATGTTCCCAGGTTTGTTAAAACTAATATTTGCTCGATAAGAAATATATAAATTTATAGTTGAGTCTAATAATGATACAATAATAATACAATATAATGTAATATAAATGTATGTTTGGAAGGGAAGACTGTTGATATGGTGACATTGCACGAAAGAAATGTACCAACCGATATGCTGTATTTTGGAAGATGGTTTTATGTTGATGTTTTATGTTTGTGTTTGTTAGTGTTTGTCTTTAAAAAAAAAAAAACTTTTACAAAAAAAAGTGAGAGAAGGGACTTTACTATAACGCTTTCTGAATTACAAGGAATATAATATCTATCCCAGAAGAAGAGTCCCAAGACTAGCGGTAATGCCTAGAATCTCCAATCAACCGAGCAAAAATGGAAGAAAACGTGAAACTACAGGTTGGTAAATTGTCTAGTGTTTCCTCATCCCTGATCATAATTTGCCTGCATCTTCATGCTTGTTAATACTCACAAATAACTTCTCTAAGGAGTAAAAAACATAAGGAGGAGGTAAATCAGATTATTTGTTAGGTTAATATTATCTGTGTGGAATAGCAGAAACTTTCTAAAAAAACCTACCTTTGGCACAATGTGTTACCCGATGGAGGAACCTCTAGAATTTTGTACATTCAATAATTCCATTTCCCACCATTCAGACACAACTGAAGAAGCTTTTTGGGTGAGAAGTGAAACATACAGATAACAGATAATCAGAGTTGGAAAGGACCTTATAGGTCATGTAGTCCACACCCACACCCACTCAAGCAGGTAACACTACACCATTTCTGACAAATGGAAGTCCAATCTCTTCTTGAAAGTCTCAAGTGATGGAGCTCCCACAACTTCCGAGGGCAAGCTGTTCCATTGGTTGATTGTTCTCACTGTCAGAAAGTTTCTCCTTATTTCCAGGTTAAATCTCTCCTTGTTCAGTTTCCATCCATTATTCCTTGTCTGGCCTAGAGGCACTTTAGAAAATAGATTGACCCCTTCCTCCCTGTGGCAGCCCCTCAAATATTGGAAGACTGCTATCATTTCTCCCCTGGTTCTTCTCTTCACCAGACTAGCCATGTCCAGTTCCTGTAACTGTTCTTCATGTTTTAGTCTCCAGTCCCCTCATCATCCTGGTTGCTCTTCTCTGTACATTTTCTAGAGTCTCAACATCCTTTTTATAGTGTGGTGACCAAAACTGGATGCAGTACTCTAGGTGTGGTCTTACTAAGGCTTTATAGAGTGGTATTAGCACTTCCCTTGATCTTGATTGTATCCCTCTGTTAATACAACTTAGGATTGCATTAGCTTTTTTGGTGGCTGCTGCACACTGCTGGCTCATCTTTAGCTGGTTGTCCACTAAGACTCCAAGATCCCTCTCACAGTTACTGCTTTTGAGCCTGGTTCTTCAGGGACAAGCATCTTTGGAAAGAAAGTCCAGTTGTCTCTTGAAAAAGCACCTTTGGAAGAACCGCGACCTGGCTGACTGAGAATCTCCATAGACGCTGAACAATGTGTTTTGATGATGAGTCTTCATGCTGAGTCTTCACGCGGAGGCCAATCCTTCCAAATCCTATCAACATCTCTTTGGGTACTAAGGAAACATGGATTCCACCAGTCTTCCTCCTAAACACTTTTTTTAAAAATTAATATTCAGTTGGCTGCTTTCCAGTCCTTTGCTGAAGAGACCAATTTCAGTGACGAGTAGCCCACTGTTCTTCAAAGAGCAACCGTTTCATGCTGAATGCCCTTAAAGAACCATCTGGATTGGTATAATAGTCCCAAACCATGATGTTTTGGTTTTGAAGCCTACACTTCAGTCTTATTTGCTAATTAAAGGGGGAAGAAATACAAAGCAATCTTTATTGCACTTCCCCAATGGTGGTTTTGCTTCCCAAATCAATTAGATGAAAGTATCCATCCTTCGCTTTCCACAGGGAAAAAAATATAATGACTTTGCGGAGTTGTTGGCATTCTTCATCATCTCAATGCCCAACATTTCTTTTTCATCCTGTTTCCAATGACTTTTTAAATGCTTTTAAAAAATACTCATATTCATAGCCGTGCTTTTCTATAGAACACTCTTTAAAAATGGCTCTGTGTTTTTGTTTTTTTTGGTTTTGTGTTTGCGTTATCTCAAGACACGCTATTTTTTTCCACCAATGTTTATGCTTCTGTCTTAGCAAAATCTCTCTGAGTTTCATGTTCTTCTTATAAGTTATTTATTTATTTGTTTGTTTGTCAAACATGTATAAATATATCATAAACAGGAACAAAGGAAGTAAATGCAGGTAAATGGGGACAGTAAGACAGGGACGGTAGGCATGCTGGTGCGCTTATGCACGCCCCCTTTAAGGACCTCTTAGGAATGGGGTGAGATCCACAGTAGACAGATTGAGGTTGAAGCTGTGAGGGGTTGAGGCTATAACAACGGAGTCGGGTAGGGCGTTCCAGGCGTTGACCCCTCTGTTGCTGAAGTCATATTTTCTGCAATTTTGTTTGGAGCGGTTTACCTTGAGTTTGTATCAGTTGTTTGCCCATGTATTATTGTGGTTGAAGCTGAAGAAGTCATTGTTACAGCAGACAATTTTGTGAACTATGCTTAGATCAGACCCGCAGGGGCGCAGTTCCAGATTGGTGGAGCTTCTTCCTGTACTTGATGGAATGTGTATTTTTCACGCCAAAGGCTTCTTCCTTTTTTTTTTTTTTTTCTTCATCCTTGTTCACTTCCTTCTGTCTGGATTATCTAAGGGTCTTTCCCAGCTTATCGATCCAGACTTCTGTGAGAAGGCTGGTGGGTTTGATGGATGGTAGCTCACTTTCACTGGATAGAGCTGTCTCTATTGGCCAAATATGGAAACTTTCCCTAAAAACTCACCCCACGAAAGTAATTTGCAAAGCCTAGATCAGTGGTGGTTAACCTTTTCAGCACCAAGTGCTGAAATGAGAGCGCGTGTGTGAGACAAACCAAAAGAGCAAGAAAGTAGAAGCTTAGCTTCCTGGTGCGCACATGCACGCCGGCCACCTGGTTTTCCAATTTCTAATGCGCGTGTGCATGTGCATGTGAAGACCAGCTGGCCGGCATGTGCATGCACTCTGGGGAGCTGCTCTTCCAGTTTCCGGTGCTCCCACACATGCGAAGACCAGCTGGCTGCATGTGTGCACTTCCGGCATGCGTGGCATAGGTTCGCCATCATGGGCCTAGATTATAGAATCCTTCCTGCAGACTTTATTTTTGTATGTAAGTGTTTGCTTTTGAAGTTCATAGGAGAAGGATTGGCAGAAGCTGGAGGTGGAGTTAAAAGAGGGATCAGCTTAGAATCCCTATTGAGCCACAAGTGAGTTAAATCCAACCTCCCTTGAACTCCATTGGCCTTTATCTAACTCAGTTAGAGTTGTTGACCATTAGTTGGGAAGATTTTAGCACTAAATTGGTTTAATTGAACCTTCAAGTGTGAACCTGGTCTTTCACACCTGACATGTCTGGATTAACTGCTTCAGTTTTCTTGGCAGGAATTTGGAAGTATTTTAACTGTTGCCTGCCATTTTTCTTATTTGCCCCAAGGCTTCATGGTGATATTTGGACCCTGCTTACCTCAAAAACTATTTTCTAATATTTTGATCTGTTCAGTAGATCTATAATGTGGTCGACTCTTTCTCCACTGTGGTTCACTGATGTCTTGACTGGATCTTCTGACACTTTTCGAAATAGCCTAAATCTGTTCAAGACTTGGATCTGCCCTACCTTAAGTGGGATTTTTAGAGTTGGAAGGAGCCTTGTAGGTCATCTAGTCCAACCCTCCACCAAGCAGACCCTACACCATTTCTGACCTACGGCAGTCCAGTCTCTTCTTGAAAGCTCCCAGTGATGAAGCTACCACAACTTATGATGGCAAGCTGTTCTATTGGTTGATTGTCCTCACTTTCAGAATTTCTGACAGTTTTTCTCCTTATTTCCAGGCTAAATCTCTCTTGTTCAGTTTCCATCCATTATTCCTTGTCTGGCCTACTGGTCCTTTGGAAAATAGCTTGACTCCTTCCTCCTCTCTGTGGCAACTCCTCAAATATTAGTAGATTGCTATCATGTCTCCCCTGGTCCTTCTATTCACTAGACTGGCCATACCCAGTTCTTGCAACCGTTCTTCTTATGTTTTAGCCTCCAGTCCCCTAATCATCCTGGTTGCTATTCTGTGCACTCTTTTTAGATGGCATTAGGTGCTGAGTCATACCATATTAATGGTTCAAAATGGTCTCAGAGTTTTCCCTGACTGAAAGTTATAGATTATTCATTGGGCAAAGGGGATATTCCCTTCCGAATAGATGTGTTTTAACAAAAGTGAACTAAACCCATGGTTTTTATTGCCCTTTGCATCTATATTCTGTCTTTCCCAAACCCTTTGCTGTCTTGAATCAAAGGTGGCCAAATATCCATTAACTTCTCTTTGTATTTTTGTTTATTTATTGGAGTCCTGCCTTTATTATTTGTACAAATAATTCAAGGAGAAAGTTTTTCTCTTAAGTTCATTTTTTTCAACATTTGCTAAGTATCTATTTGGACTGGAACAAAGCTATTATTTAAGCTCAGGACATTGGGATCTCTGATTTAATGTGAGATACTATTCCCAGAAGCTTGGCAGAAAGATGTACCACTAGAAGGCTATGAAATCAGGCAGAAATTCTATTTTGTAATCTTCAGGGTTGCCAGGAAAAAGTGTCTAATAAAAAATAACTAGTCTATTGGCAAGCCAACTAGATTGTTGGCAATATCTAGGTACAGCTTCATTGCCAGTTCTGCTTCTGGAGCATCTCCTGTTAGAAGTCATCTTATAAGCTGTGCTTTCCAAGCACTTGATTCTTCAGCTATAATCCATAGTAAGATTGGCAGGCTTTGCCAGTGAAAATCAAAGAATTATATTCCTGGGGGTGGAGGTTCATCCTCTGGCATTGTGGGTTGGTTTCTGAATGGTTCGTTACCACATTAGGTAACATCTACAATGGACTTTAGTAGGATGTCTGTGTCTATGTTCTTCTGCTTATAAGGGCTTCGTCTGATCAACAGGTCTTGTGGTGGTCAGGTCACATCAGCTGAGGGTCTTGTGATGGGTTTTGTGAGACCTATCACAAGGCCCTCACCTGATCTGACCGATCACCTGACCCATCACGACCCTCACCTGACATGACCTCTCATCTGACCCATTGCAAGATCGTCACCTGACCCATCACAATGTGATGACCTGGGGCATGGCACAAAAGCAACAAAGTCACAAAAGTAGGTAAAGTCCCTTTAATTCCTCCAACTTGGCCCCCAATATTCAGTTACCATCCGCTGGAGAAAAAACTCTCCCAAGATCAGTTTATAAAGGGAAGAAATTCAGTCCAAACCCAAAGTACTTGGAAATTATAAATAAAACCCAACACAAACCATGCTACAGCAATTAACGGGACTGGGCAGGATAAGGAATTGCAGACTTCAAAATATAATGAAACACACACAGTTGGGAGGATGTCAGAACCCAGATAAGAATTGACAAACCAAGATAATTCACACTTTGCTTCCAGCCAGGTGCTGTGCGCAAACACCCTTTTTAAATCCTGTCTTCCCAGTTGCAGCTAATGAAGGGAATTAGGGCCCTTTTCTCCCCCATAACCCACGTAAATCACATTGCTCCCTTCTCCATTCCTCCCTGTGTGCCCTAGGATGAAGAGGGGGTGGGCCTGGGTCTTCCTCTGAAAGCCCAGCCAGACTGTGCCCTTCCCAGTTTCTTTCACAGCCACCGGAGCCACACTCCCACTCCCTGTCAGCTGCTCGACCTCCCCCTCAGAATCAGATTCCAACAGGGGTGTTAGTGTTTGGGGATTAACCCCTAGCAGAGTATTGCAGCAGTAGTCAAACCAGGCAGCCAAATGAGAGTGGAAGGGCCCCAGAGTATACACACACTGAACACAAACACTTCTTTGTAGTTTAAATAGTTTTTAATCCATTTAGAGTTTAAAGCATTGTCATTTAGTCCATTAAGTCATTCACAGTATTTCCATCCAGTAAGACTCACTAGTATAGTCCAAGTTAAGAGTCCTTGCAATATCTTTATCAGCCGATAAAGATATCTTCTCCTCCTCCGGTGCCTCTCTCCAGAGGAACAAACGCTGGATATTCAGCAAGAAGTTCAAACAGTAGAACAGTAGAATTACTCAGTAAATCAGCAAACAGTAGCAAACAAGAACAGTTCAGTCACAGGCACTCACAATTATTCGCAGTAAGACACAGTTAGTCGCAGTAGCACACAGTTAGCTTTCCAGCTTCTAATGCTTCCTTATATTGTAACTTCTAACCGCACCTTAATCGGCTAATTGCCTGCTGCATTGTGCTTAAAGTGATAAGCACTTAAACCATGATATCTAAGTTTTATATATTTATTCACCCAAACCATATTTGGTATCAATGTTATACCTAACATACTCCCCTTTTGGGTGAAATAAATATATAATACCTTACAATCTAACCCCATATTTTTCACAACTCTCCTGGTGCTTACTGGCACCTTGGGCTTTAGTAAAATTATCGGCTAAATTGTCCTCCGACATACAGTACTCTAGCTGAATCATCTTACTTCTTACAGATTGTCTCACGTTTAGGTATCTTAGATCTGTATGCTTGCTCCTATGTTTTTACTGCAATATTTGTGGCCATTTGAATTGCTGCCTGATTATCTTCATGTATAATTATAGGATAATCTACAGTTATACCTATATCAATTAACATTTGTTTATACATTATTAATTCTGTACATAACAGAGATAAACAGGAGAATTCTGCCTCCATAGTAGACAAACTTATATGCTGTTGTCTTATTGACTTCCAGCCTATTAATGTCTTACCCAGCATTATGGCTGTTCCTGAAGTCGACTTTCTAGTGTCTCTTTCTGATGCAAAGCTAGCATCTGCATAAGCACTCAGAATTAAATCACCCTTTGGTTCTAAATACAATGAATAATTCATTGTCTTTTTAAGATATCTTAATATCCTCTTAGCTGCATTCCAGTGTCTTTCACATGGTGCAGAATTGAATCTAGCCAACTGATTCACACAGTACGAAATATCTGGTCTAGACCAATTACTAATATAACTCAAACTACCAATTAAAGATTGATAAATCACCTTATCAAACTCCGGGCTTTGTTCATCAGTGTTGCTAAACTCCTGACTCATTGGAGTCTTAGCTGGCTTACAAAGCTCCATCTTGTAATCTTTTAGCAATTTGCTTATCTTATCTTCCTGAGATATCTTAAAACCTTTCCGTTTTCTTTATATTCAAACCGAGATACTTCTTTATCTCCCCTAATTGCTTGATCTTTATTCTCTTTCCTAATGATGCTATTATTTTATTTGCTTCATCATTAGTTTCAGTAATCAATGCAATGTCATCTGTGAATAGTAATAATAATGATACTTTCCCATTTGTCTCCCTCTTAAACAAACATGGATCGGCTAAACCAGCTTTAAATCCTATATTGTCTAGTTCCTTTACAATATACTGGTTCCATTCATAGCCTGATTGTTTTAGACCATAGAGGCTTTTCTTTAACAACCAACAATCATTATTATCCTTATTTTCACTTTTAATACCAACAGGTTTTTCATATAAATAGTATGGTTTAATGGGGCGTGCAAGTAAGCAGTTTCCACATCTAGATGGTTAACTATATAGTTTTACTAGCTGCCCACACTAAAGCTGCCCTCAAGGTTGCTGCCTTAAGACTAGGTGCAAACACCTCATCGTAGTCATTGGCATTCTGCCTAAAACCTTGGGCTACTAACCTTGCCTTATGGATTAAATTACCATCTTTATCTATTTTTACCTTAAATATCCATTTTGCAGCCAATGGATTTCTTTCCTACAGGTAATTTGGCATTTTCATACACCTTCATATCTCTTAATGAATTCAGTTCCTTATTCATTGCTGCATACCATCTTTCTTTTTCCTTAGTAGGATACTTTTTAATTTCTTCAACAGAATTAGGAACTTGATTAATCTGGCACACTGTGTTAGCCTGGTACCTATCAGGCGGTCTAGATATACGTGTAGTTCTTCTGGGAATTACAGGGCTTACAGGAGGACTTTGTTGAACTACTACCTGTTCATCTTTCTCATCCTGTTCAGCTATTGAATCTGTTTCTTCCTTTATGGGCACTATTTCATCCTGTATTTGTCTCTTTACTTTATTTTTAAAGTTACAGGGATAACTAATGGGATTTCTATAGGATTCAATAATTACATCTTTATTGGCATCCTGTTCTAATTTCTCCCATCCTTCATGTTCTAGAAATTGGGCACTAGCACTACATAACACTTTAGATGTGCCTTTCTCCCAAAATCTATATGCCCTATGGTTTGCCTGATAACCAACGAAGAAAAATCGTTTAGCTCTATGTTGCCCTTTTTTTCTGAGTTGTGCAGGAATATGCACCCATGCTGGTGCACCAAATGTGTGCAGGTAACTTAGGTCAGGTTTCCTGCCATGCCACCTGGTGAATGGTATTTCACCTGTTGTTGTGTTAACAACGTTGTTCAATATGTTATTAGCACACATTGTAGCCTCCCCCACCCAAAGAATCAGGTAACCCAGAATCATTTAACATTGTTCTAACCATTGCCTGTAGTGTTTGGCCTCTTCTTTCAATAAAAGCGTTATGTTCTGGCCTGTATGGAGCAGACTTCTTATGCTCTATTCCAGCTACCTTAAGTCTGTTCTGGAATTTGTTATTAATAAATTCCGTGCCGTTATCTGTCACCAGGGTTATCAGTTGCCGTTTAGACTTTCTTTCAGCAAACTTAAGCCAATTGAAAAAATGTTGATATATTTCAGTTTTGCTTTTCATTAAATAGCAAAACCCATATCTAGAATAATGGTCCATAATGCTCAGTATATATCTAGCACCCCCATACTGGGTTTCTTTGGACCTATGATGTCTGCAAATACCACTTCTAAAGGTTCTTTTGTTTTGAAACCATTTAGCCTATTTGCAGGCAATACTTTGCTCTTATCTTCACAGCAAACATTACAACGCAAATATTTATCACAAGGTTTTAACCTTATTCCTTCAGATAACTCAACTGTACGTTTTAGCATTTTAAAATTTACATGCCCCAAACGCCTATGCAATAAATGGATACATTCTTCATGAGGCTTTATATTATTAAATACAGTTTGATCCTCCCCTTTCTTACTATTATCTAAGACATATAATGTTCCATTTAAAGCTGCAGTTACCCTTTTGTTATCTTTTTCAATTATGCAATTATTATCCTTAAAAGTAATTACATAACCTAATTTATCTAATACCCTTACTGAAAGCAAATTAAACTTTAGTTTGGTACATACAACATTTTTATATCCTGGTTTATGCACGGACAATGTGCAAAACCTTCTCCTTCGCTTTAAGATTCCAGCCGTTTGCAAGTGATATATGTTGAGAACTTGTAGACATTTTTATAAATTTTGTCTTATCTCTTGTGATGCAGTGGGATGCGCCACTGTCAACCACCCATATATCATTCTTCACATCAGAGTTGCTAAACGTGGCTAGTTCAAATGCTTTCTTTGGCTTTTTTACATTCTGGCTTTTTCTCTTTTGCAGAATCTTGCCAAATGTCCTCTGCCTCCACAATTAAAACACTTTTAATTGTGTATGCTATTGAAGATAAATTCTCTTCTTCCAGGTGCTGTAATTTGCTTTGCTGGTTTCTTTCAAGCTTTGAAGATAATTTCTCTTCTTTCTTATCTTCTCTCAGCTCGTCACGCTCACGCCTTCTTCTGGCTTCTTCTAGTAGCCTGCCTGTAATCTCGGTTAATGAGAGGCTTTCTTTTGGCAATACCTCTAACGAAGTCACATAGTCATCATAGCTTTGATCTAATGAAGATAATATTATGTAGACTTGTTGCAGTTCATTAAATATAAGCTCTTTTTCTTGCAATTCTTGAAAAATGCTCTTCATACAGTTTAAATGAACTAACATATCTCCATTCCTCTGAAGATGCGTTCGAAAAAGCTTCCGTGTAAGATTTATATGTGCTCCTACACTGTCCCGAACATAAATCTTCCTGAGGTTCTCCCAGCAGTTTGCAGCATTTTCTTCTCCACGAATATGGACAAGCTGCTGATCACAGAAGTCAGTCCTATGATGCATAAAGCCTGCTCATTCTTCAGTTTAAAGTCTTGTAACTTTTCGTTATCATCATCATCAGCAGGATCCCAGCTACTCACATCTGGTGGGTTTGCTATAATGTCCCACAAACCTTCTTTACGTAGAAGTAAACTACATTTCATTGACCATGAAACATAGTTTGTTCCATCCAGCCTGGATATCATGGACAGTTGTGACAAATTTACTTGTGCCATTACTCTTCAGATATTTTGACTATTTTAAACTAATTAAAACAGTTTGTTTTTACAGTAATGTGCAACTCACACCAACTCTCTCTGCTATATCCTGGTTAGTTAGACTATGCTGCTGGGCCCATAACCAATGTTAGTGTTTGGGGATTAACCCCTAGCAGAGTATTGCAGCAGTAGTCAAACCAGGCAGCCAACGAGAGTGGAAGGGCCCCAGAGTATACACACACTGAACACAAACACTTCTTTGTAGTTTAAATAGTTTTTAATCCATTTAGAGTTTAAAGCATTGTCATTTAGTCCATTAAGTCATTCACAGTATTTCCATCAGTAAGACTCACTAGTATAGTCCAAGTTAAGAGTCCTTGCAATATCTTTATCAGCCGATAAAGATATCTTCTCCTCCTCCGGTGCCTCTCTCCAGAGGAACAAACGCTGGATATTCAGCAAGAAGTTCAAACAGTAGAACAGTAGAATTACGCAGTAAATCAGCAAACAGTAGCAAACAAGAACAGTTCAGTCACAGGCACTCACAATTATTCGCAGTAAGACACAGTTAGTCGCAGTAGCACACAGTTAGCTTTCCAGCTTCTAATGCTTCCTTATATTGTAACTTCTAACACGCACCCTTAATCGGCTAATTGCCTGCTGCATTGTGCTTAAAGTGATAAGCACTTAAACCATGATATCTAAGTTTTATATATTTATTCACCCAAACCATATTTGGTATCAATGTTATACCTAACAAGGGGCATGACACACAAGACCCTCACCTGACGACCTCTCATCTGACCCATCACTAGATCCTCAACTGACATGACCAGGGGTGGGATTCCACCAGTATAACAACTGTTTCGGTGATCACATGCTTCGTGCACACTCCGCGCATGCTCTGCATTTAAAAATGCTCTAATGCTTACCTTCTACTGCAGTCCCTGTGAAGAAAACAGCTAAGGCTCAGCAAACCGCTCTGCCACGTGAATCAGCTGTGCTCTAAACAAAGGAAGTAATGGACAGGAAAGAGCAGGGGTGGATGGGCGGGCTCACATGCTTGTCTCAGCGAACTGGTTCAGAGACAGCTGATCTTCAGAGCAAGGGGTTCACCCAAACCGGTAGAATCCCACCCCTGGATATGACCCATCACCTGACCCATCAGAAGACTCTCACTTGACCTGACCCTCCCCCCACAAGACCCACTAACCACAGGAAGCCTTTATAAGCAGAAGAACCACGACACTGACATTCCCCAAATTCTGCTGAAGATCTTACTTAACCTGGTCAGGAAACATTCAGAAACCAAACCCATAAAATCGAAGAATGAACCTCCATCCTCATTCTACACCTGAGCTGCATACATTCACCACTATTGCAAATTTATATACCTGTTTTACCTCTAGCAGAACCATTAAACCGGTCAAGACAAAGAACTCTCAACTCAGTCGAACAAACCATGTGATCGGGTTCTAGAAGTAGTGTGTGAAAGAAAATAGAATTAGGAAGAAAATAATTCTTGTTTATATCACTTGGTGAAAAAGTATTTTCACCCTTTGGATCCTCTGAATTTTTACTTAACTTTTAGGCGTATTATCGGAGCTCTGCATGGATCCTCACAGATTCTGAGAGAACAAAGCTAGCCAACTTTTCAAGCTTGCTTCATTTATTTTATAAACACAAGTCATTCCATTTGTGATGTTTCTTGTCTGAAAAAGCAATTGTCCTGACGAGATCAGTCAGTGCAATTAGAGAGATTAAAAAGGTCACTTAAATAATAAGCTCTGATTTTAGCAAGTGTTGCCAATATAGATCTCACAGCGTTTAGCTCTTCCCTTCATAATGAAGTTCTTGTTAAACAAAAACTGAAGACTTCCAACAACATGTCTGTAAGATGGGAAAGTTACAGTTAAAGGTCTTGGGCTCTGCTTCGGGCCTCCTTGAAGGGATTTTCTATGGGAAGATGGATCAAGAGTGATCTGCTCAGACTAAAAAAATCATTATGTTTGGTTGAAACCAGGGGTGGGCTTCAAAAATTTCAGCAGCCAGTTCTCTGCCCAGTTGCTGGGTGGCCGTGGCCATGGTGGGCATGGCCTACTTGGTCTCCTGCACCATGGGGGGGGGGCATTTTCACCCTCCCTGGGTTCCAGAGGCTTTTCTCAAGCCTCCGGGAGGGTGAAAACAGCCTCCTTGGCTCCGGAGACCCTCCAGAGGTCAGAAAACAAGCCCATTTCCGGCATTTGGAACTTCCAGGAGGCCCATTTTTTCACCTTTCCCAAGCTCTGGAGGCTATCCTTGGGCCTTTGGGAGGGTGAAAACAGGCTCGCCGGGCTCTGGAGGTGCTCCAGAGACTGGAAATGCACCTATTTCCCAGGGTAGGATTTGCCGGTTCACCAAACTGGCTATAACATTAGCTGCGGGTTTGCCTGAACCCATAGCAGCCCACCCCTGGTTGAAACCAAATGCTGTTTTCCTCATACCATCTATCAAGCATGGCAGAGAAGATGACATGGTTTGGGGATAATGTGCGCTCTCTTGAGATTTAGATGAGTCCAAAAGCATCCAGATGTGCTATTGTGTACAAAGAACTTAACTCAAGAAAAGCTGTATATGAAACGGAACTGGATGACTTGTTTTGGATTCTCTATAAACAGGAGCTCCATGCAGCAATGAAAATTGGACTTGGAACATAGAACACAGAATAACAGAGTTGGAAGGGACCTTGGAGGTCTTCTAGTCCAACCCCCTGCTTGAGCAGGAGACACTTTACCATTTTGGATAAAGGATTGCCTAGTCTCTTTTTGAAAGCCTCCAGTGATGGAGCACCCACAACTTCTGAAGACAACACTATTCCATTGTTTTTTTTGCTCTCGCTGTTAAGACATTTTTCCTTAGTTCAGGCTGCTTCTCTCCTTGGTTAGTTTCCATTCATTGTTTCTTGTTTTGCCTTTTGGTGGCTTGGAAAATAATTTGACCCTTCTCTTCTTTGTTGGAACCCCTCAAATATTGGATCACTGCTATCATGTCAACCCTAGTTCTTCTTTTCACTAGACTAGACATATCCAATTCCTGTAACCATTCCTCATACGTTTTAACTTCCTGCCTGCTAATCATTCTAGTTGCTCTTCTCTGCACTCTTTCCAGAGTCTCAACATCTTTTTTGTATCATGGTGATCAGAACCGGATGCAGTATACAGGCTTTGCAAGGTGGTACTACTTCATCCTTTTCACATGGACAATAGACTGCAACTTCATTTTCACATCCCAGAGGGTTTGAACTGTGTAATATTGGCATTTTTGACATTGACATGATTATTTAGCCCATGAGATTTATTGTCCCACTGACTGTTCAACAGAACAATTTTGGAGTCCAAGGCTACCATCGTTTTCGACTTCACTCAGTTGCTCATCTTTCAATACTTTTATTGTAGCCAAATGTAACCCCAACTTTATTCCCTGTTGTGTTAATGAAATGTTGTGTTTGTTTGTTGGTCCAGCCAACACAACCAGTAGCTTTACTTAGCTTTCAACATTCTGGATATGGTTCAGGGCTGAAAGAGGCCAATGGGTCAAAATTTACTTTGAAATTCTGCATGATTGTCACAGGTTTAAGCTTCTTGACAAGGAATGAATCATGCTAACAATCAAGCCTAAATGTTTATTATAAGAGCCACAACTGTGATTTTTTTCCCCAGTTCTAGATTCTTCATCTGTGCATTGCCTATCTCCATGGCGTTGCATTCTCTGTGCCAGCCAGTTTCTGTCTCTGCTAATTAAGTAATATACAGGATTGTCCAGCAAGCCACAATTCAAGTGAGTCCTGCCATAACTGATAAATCAAGCTTGCCAAACAATATGCCAACCCTCTGGTCTCCTGGAAACTTAATCAAGTGTAGCAAGCCAACTAACTCCATAAGCCACTGATCACTCTTGAGGACCATGTCAAACTCACACACACAGACACACACACAGAGAGAGACACACACAGAGACACACACACACACAGAGATACAAACCATGTTTATTTGTTCTTAAGTTGGACCTGAACACCTGGGGCATGGACCCATCAAGATTGAGAGAGCCTGAAGTGTATTACGCTGTCCTTTTCTAATCCCCAGTGCCTGTCTTTAAAAGAGGTGGAGGGAGAATTTGTGAAAACTTTATTGCAGTGAGAGATTTAAGCGGCGTGGTGGCCTAGTAGTGAAGACTCTTGCCTCCTATTCTGAAGGTTGAGAGCTCGATTTTAAGGAGCAGCAGATGTTTCTCCATCAAGGCGCAAAGAGAAAATGTCTGCTGCTAACTCTAGGTAGGCATCAGGAAGGGCATCTGGCCAGTAAATGCTCAGCTCCACTCTGTTTCCCTGACTCCATCCCGAAATAAAGAGATGAAAGGGTGGTAAAAAGAGAAAAAAAAATGCAGTGAGAGCCTTGGAGACCTTTAGCTAAATCTTGGCAGAGTTCATATCCTCAAAAGGGTCTGTCATCCCTCTGAAAGGAGTCCTTCGGGAGGAGTTCTTCTCAGATGACTTGCCACTGAATCTTAAAACAATGCCTACATGTCTCATCCTGGTAAGGGCACATTTATTTAATTACTAGCCGATAACCTGGAATTGCCAGGTATTTATTTATCCTAATCCTGTATTAGACAGGAAAAGCCTCGATTTCAGCGACCCGGAACAAACATAATTTCTAATGTTGGATTTTCCCCATTACCAGAGGAGCCCCCTTGTGGAGTACTGTGAAGCTGTTACCATGGAAACTCCGCAGCGCTGTACAGTAGAAACCATTTTAAGGCAGTACGGTAGAACCATTTTAAGGCAGAACAGGCTGCATCTTAACAGACCACAAGAACATACACCCCAAGGGGTGTCTTACCCCCCACAGTATTTGTTTCCAGAGAGTAAGTAATCTGTGTACCAAGTTTAGTTGAAATTGCTTGAGGCATTCCAGAGTTATTCTGGAACATAGAGACATACAGACAGACAGACATAGAGATAAAAATAGATAGATAGATAGATAGATAGATAGATAGATAGATAGATAGATAGATAGATAGATAGATAGACAGACAGACAGAGTTATATAGATAGATACATAGAGACATAGATAGAGGCATAGAGACAGATACACAATGATAGATAGATATATAGATATAACTATAGATATAACTATATATATATAACTATCTATCTATATATCTACCTATCTATATATCTACAGTATCTATCTATCTATATCATATCTCTATCTATCTATCTATCTATCTATCTATCTATCTATCTATCTATCTGGAGGGGGGAGAGAGAGAGAGATAGGTATAGATATAGATATATAGATATAGATGAAATTTATTGGCTGCCCATCTCATTTTGAAAATATCACAGTTGGCATCAAAGGCTGTGAACAATCTAGGAAGACCTGACAAGGGTTCACTCCTCATGAGCAATTCCCAGGGTAGATAAATTCATCAAGGCGATAGTAATGGTATGTGGGAATGACTTTGGGAGACAGGGAGAATTGCTACAGCCAAAGCAATGGTGAGTTATGAGGCCACTTAGTCCCACAGAAGGAATGTGGGCCCAGCAAACATCTCAGAAAGGACCATCTTTAATTTCTTGGTCTTTGAAGGTGAATGGAGAGAGAAATACAGGCAGTCCTTCACTTATAACAGTTTGTTTATATTACTATTGGGGATTCTACCCAAAAAATACAGGAAAGAAAATGCATATTTAGTTATTCAAATACTAACCACTGCCAGAATTGTATATGCACAAAATTGAAAGAGTGAAGAGATACCTACAGATGAGAGTGTGATTAGTAAACTATTAGAATATGTGGAAATGAATAGATTGGCAATTAAGGAGAAAGAGCAAACTGAATACTAATAGTATGGGATCTATTTTATCAATTGTTAAATAATAAAAATGGAAGTTAGAAACAGGGAAATAAAATAAAGAAGGTATGTTAAAAGAGATAAGTAAATACTGTATTATGACTAGTATGTTGAATATCACTATGTTAAAGTTGTAGAATTAATATTAATGTAATGAAGGATGTTGTCATTTTTATTATTGTTTAACAAAGATATTTGTACCCAGAAAACACACTGTTCAACCGAAGATTGAATGATTATATTAAAAAAATATTAAAAATAAAAAAACAGTTCATTTTTGAACTGATACGGCTGTGATGTAAGCAACAATAATAAACATACAAGCAGGGAAGCATATAAATCAAATTAATTGATACATTGAAATTGAAATGATGTAGATATAGATCTTTCTATCTCGGAGTGACAACTGATGTACAACTATGTCTTAGCATGATATTTGAATCGCATTTGTTGGGAGAGTTAGATGTATTCGCTGATTCAGCAAATCTATCATGGGGAAAGATATCTATAATTTTCTGATGTGCATTCAATAAAATTGGTCCAATAAGTCCATTATTTAAATAGGGAACCTGGGACAAAACTTTGGTTCGTAAAATCTAAAGATTAACTTTACATGTTCTAAATCTTAGAAATGGAGGGAAAATTGTATTTTTCCTCTTCTTTTTTCTCTATTATATACTTGGTCTCTCTGTACTCCCAACTGATAGGCAGCCTTTCAAATCGCTTGCTCTTAACCTAAAGAACTAACTAAAATGTTCAGCTTTTCTTCAATTCTAACCCACTGCTGCTCTTGTTGTTTGTTGTGCTTTGTTTGTCCTTGATGTTCACAATCGGTTTGCACCATCTCTTAAAAGTATTCCTCACTTTTGTCACGTCTGGAGCATCTCTTGCTAAAATAGCTTTATTGACTTATTCCTTCACGTTTTGGTGCCTTGTGGCTTTCTATTTTGGTGAAATTGTGCAGTTGAAGTGCTTCAAAAGGGAATGGAAACACTAAGTGTGGTGGGGTGTTTTTTGAAAACGGATAGTAGATGAAGCAGAGTTTTCTTTAATCTTGCTTGTCCCTGTAATGTCCTTTAAGATGGTGGTCCCCAATATTTCTGGCTTTGTGAACTGACGGACAGAAGGAGGGAGAGAGTTAGGTTCTATGTGAGTGATGGGCAAGTCTTCTTCTTCTTCTTCTTCTTCTTCTTCTTCTTCTTCTTCTTCTTCTTCTTCTTCTTCTTCTTCTTCTTCTTCTTCTTCTTCTTCTTCTTCTTCTTCTTCTTCTTCTTCCTTCCCTTCCCCTTCCCCTTCTTCTTCTTCTTCTTCTTCTTCTTCTTCTTCTTCTTCTTCTTCTTCTTCTTCTTCTTCTTCTTCTTCTTCTTCTTCTTCTTCTTCTTCTTCTTCTTCTTCTTCTTCTTCTTCTTCTTCTTCTTCTTCTTCCTCCTCCTCCTCCTCCTCCTCCTCCTCCTCCTCCTCCTCCTCCTCCTCCTCCCTCTTCCTTCCTCCCTCTTCCCTTCCCCCTCCTCTCCCTCCTCCTTCCCCTTCTCTTTCTCTTTCTCCTTCTTCCTCCTCCTCTTTTTCTTCTTCTTCCCCCTTGGACTAGAAGGCCTATTCTGATTGATTAAAGGTAAGGCCCACTTTCTCTCACTAAGTTGTCATCCTTCGTATAGATTGCCAGCAAACACAGATAGCCCTCGGCTCACAGCAATTTGTTTATTGACCTTTCAGAGTCACAATGAGACTGAAAAAATACATTTTTCACACTTATGACCATTACGGCATCTCCATGGTCACATGGTTGAAGTTCACTAGGTAATTGACTCATATTTGCGATGGTTGCAGTGACCTAGGTTCATGGGAAACTTTTGCAAACTTCTGACAAGCAATGGGGAAGCCAGATTCACTTAACAACCATGTTCCTAACTTAACAACTGTGGTGATTCGTTTAACAACTGTGGCAAGAAAAGTTGTAAAAGGGGGCAGAATTCATGTAATAAATGTCTTGCTTAGCAGCAGAAATCTTGAGCTCAATTGAGGTTCATAAGTCAAGAACTTCCTATACCAAGTATAGATTGACCAGGTTATTATTCATGAAGTTATTTTAGTGGGGAAACAAACTTTTGCAACAAACATAAATAATGACAAAATCCTATTATGCTGAGAATAGGAACTTAAAAATTGGGATAAGACTGTGAGAGAAGTAGTGGGATTTCCCCCTTCTGAGGAATATATAATAGGATGAAAGTTTTTAAAATCAATCATAAAATATTTGGTTAGAAAGAAGAATAGAATAGAATAGAATAGAATAGAATAGAATAGAATAGAATAGAATAGAATAGAATAGAATAGAATAGAATACAGGATGGAAACGGAACGGAACAGAACAGAATAGAATAGTGGAATGAAGAATAGAATAGAATAGAATAAATAGAATAGAATAGAATAGAATAGAATAGAATAGAATAGAATAGAATAGAATAGAATAGAATAGAATAGAATAGAATAGAATAGAATAGAATTCTGTATTGGCCAAGTGTGATTGGACACACAAGGAATTTGTCTTGGTGCAAAGTGAACAAAAAACAAAACCAAACCAATACACATACAGAGATACCCTCGTTTTAGTTCAACAGTTTGTGGTCTCCATCAGCGGTGACTATCCAGAAAAGAAATCCTTGAACTGTAACCGAGAACATGATGGGAAGATACACTGAAAATACACATTTCATACCAGGCTTCACTAGAACTGGGATCAAAAATAAATCTGACCAATTTGTAGTGCCGTTGTACAAATTTGTCACATGACCGTCCTTGGAATAGGGTGTACATTTTTCATAATAGAAACTCTTCCCTAAAGATAACTGGGTTCACCAATGCAGAATTTCACAGTGTATAAACCCGTGAATACTTGGAAAAGGTAACGAGATTGTACAGCCTCTGAAGTATGAATGTCAGTGATGAACTAAAGAACCACATTGAAAGCTTGCTGTGAAAAAAAGATCAAATCAGAAGTGCTTCATTCCCAGAACTTCCAAGAGACTTATTTAACTCAGAACCAAGCCCACTCATTGTCACCAGTGATGAAGTCAGTGCAAACATGACCACTGTTTGGAAAGCAAAATGCCACACTGAGATGCTAAAGTGAAGGACATTTGCCCATCTGTTTGTAAGTTAAGGGAAGGCAGGCCCACCCATAGCCAGCCTTTCTTGTAACACTTCTGAAATAACATCCAGAATATCAGGCTCCAAGAAGAAAGAACAGCGCACACGGAGTTATTTCTCAGTACTTTTCTCGGTGTTCCTCACCAATTTGTCAGGTGCAAAGAATCAGGACTATTCGTAAGATTGCAATATAAGGGATTTATTGAAGCCTATACACAAGAATCTGGTCAACTGAATTTCTGTGATGACCCAGAGTGTAACACAAATGTAACAAAATCCAAAACACAAATAAATGTCCTTTAATGCCTCCAACTTGGCCCCACTGTTCAATAATTCTCAGTTGGAGATAAAACGTTACTCAAAAATAGTCTTCAAAAGAAAGCAATACGGTCCAAACTTTATGAGCAGATAGAGGTGAAATAAAAAACGAAAGAAGCAATGGGTGGAAACGAATCAAGGAAAGAAGCAACTTAGAACTAAGGATAAATTTCCTGACAGCGAGAACAATTACTCAGTGGAACAATTTGCCTCCAGAAGTTGTGAATGCTCCAACACTGGAAGTTTTTAAGAAGAGATTGGACAACCATTTATCTAAAGTGATGTAGGATTTCCTGCCTAAGGAGGGGGTTGGACTAGAAGACTTCCAAGGTCCCTTCCAACTCTGTTATTCTATTCCTCTGTTCTAATCATCCACTTACAACTATTCATGTAATGACTGTTCAAAGTTAGAGCAGCACTGAAAAAGGTGACCAATGACCATTCTTCACCTTTACGACCATGGCAGAATTCCCCCATGATCATGTGATCAAAATGTGGGTGCTTGGCAACTGGTATGTATTTATGAAGCATTGGCCATGTGGGCACGTGACCACCATTTGTACCCTTCCCCAGGGGTGGGATTCTACCGGTTCAGACCGTTCTATTAGAACCGGTTGTTATGATTCTGCATAGTTTGGAGAACCAGCGAATTGTGCCCCTGGCTGGCCCTGCCCCTCTCTGCCCGCCCCTCCCCTCCCTGCCCAGTCAGTCCTTATTGCACATGGACAACATTGCGTGCATGCCCGACATCGCTGACTGCATTCTCCCCCACCCAGTCACTCCTTAAGGTATTTCTTTTCCCCCCCCTCCTGATGATCAGTTGTTCCAATGATTAGCTGTGCCAGGATCCCCCTCTCTGTCTTACTGCTTCGCCCAGGAGGCTTCCCGGAGGCCCAGAAAGCCCAAAAATGGACTGCAGGAGGGTGCTGCCCAACCCCCCGTGCTCTATTTTTTGTCTTCCTGGGCTCCAGGGAAGCCTTCTGGGAGCAAAAACACCCCTTGGGAGGCTTCCTGAGGCCCAGCAGGCAAAAAAAAATGGGGGGATGTTTGCCACCAAAAAAGCCACGCCCATCCAATCACATGGCCACGCCCACCTAGCCATGCCCGCACCACTGGTTGTTAAAAAATTGGAATCCCACCTCTGCCCTTCCCAGTCGTCTTCCAACAAGCAAAACCAATGGAGAAAGTCAGATTTGATGAGCACGTGACTCAGTCAAGAACTTCAATGATTCGCTAAAAAACTGTGGCAAAAAATGCCCATAAAGTGAAACACAACTCACTTAGCAGTTTAGCACCAGAAATGTCAGGCTCTGTGGTGGCCATAAGTCTAGGATTACCAGCGATATATTCTGGCTGCTTCTTGAAGAAAAAAATAATAATCTTGAATTCAGCTCTATAATTGTTTTATTTTTTTTCTCCCTCTCAGAATTGAGCACAAGCATGCATGGGAACAGAATATAGACCTACACTGGATGATATTCTGTTGTGGTTCTTTGTGTCCAAAACATTTTCATTTGAAGGAAAAGCTTTGTCTGAAAGCTGTTTTCCCTTTCCCTTTCAGGTCGTCCAAAACTGGCTCCGTGCTTTCACTCAAACAGACGCACAAATGGACAGGGTTTGTAATACTTCAGTTTTAATCTATTTTACTCCTTGTGGAGTTCTCTTTGATTCTGAGGGGAAAAAGACGTTTTCGGAGGGAATGCTCAGAACAATATCAGATGATAACTAAAGAAATAAGCTAATTATAATCCTGAGCTAAAACAGGCATGGCTAGAGTAAAAACAGCTGCAGGGGAAGCTTAGATCGGATAGTGGAGTGAAATCATTTTATATACTATACGTCATCTGAGAGAAAAACAACAACCTAAGCATCTGTACTTGATTGAAATCTGATCGGTTTGAAAGGGTTGGTTAATTGCAAATGTAGACATTTGAGCTCTTTATCACCCCTGCTGACGGAATTTAATAAAGACCAAGGGAGGTACTAATACCACTCTATAAAGCCTTAGTAAGACCACACCTAAAGTACTGCACCCAGTTTTGGTCACCACACTATAAAAAAGATGTTGAGACTCTAGACAAAGTGTAGAGAAGAGCAACCAGGATGATTAGGGGACTGGAGGCTAAAACATACGATCAAGGGTTGCAGGAACTGGGCATGGCTAGTCTAGTGAAGAGAAGAACCAGGGGAGACAGGATAGCAGTCTTCCAATATTTGAGGGGCTGCCCCAGAGAGGAAGGAGATCAAGCTATTTTCTAAAGCTCCTATAGGCCAGACAAGGAATAATGGATGGAAACTGAACAAGGAGAGATTCAACCCGGAAATAAGGAGAAATTTTCTGACAGTGAGAACAATCAACCAATGGAACAGAAGTTGCCTTTAGAAGTTGTGGGAGCTTCATCAATGGAGGCTTTCAAGAAGACTGCCATCTGTCAGAAATGGTATAGGGTTTCCTGCTTGGGTGGAGAGTTGGACTAGATGATCTCCAAACTACCTTCCAACTCTGTTAATCTGTTAAATCTGTTAAAATTAAAATTCTACCAAATTATACCATTAGACCAGCGGTCGCCAACCGGTGGGCCACAGCCCACTGGTGGGCCGTGAGAAAATTTTGGTGGGCCACAGAGAAATCTCACCCCCAGAGCACCTCCCCCACAAGCAATTAATCCAGGCTGCGCAGAAGCACAAGGCTGCTCAGCCCACATGGCCCACAGGAACCCTCCCCGCCCACTCACTCCTTACCTGGCAAACTTGTCTGCTAAATTGCTATTTTTCCTTTTCCAACCATCATCTGTTCTACTCTGCTGGGAGATTTAGATTAGCTAGGAAGCAGGAAATCGTTGGATTTCTTGCTTTCTAGCTAAGCACAGCCGAACCTCCCTTAGGACTGAAGGTTTGCATGCAAGCAAATTCAGTGCAGACTCACAGGAAACAAATTTGAGAGACTGAGCTAGCCGATGGCAGATAGATAGATCACTGAATGATTCTGTGAGAAACTCAATCTGCCTGCTTTGCCTGCTTTTGGATAAAAGTTGCTCTTTTTAAAAAATAAAAAAAAATCAATATTTACATGCATGGTGTGTTGTGAGTTAATTTTGTGAGTTTGTTTGCTAGCAAATTTTATGTGACAGACTGAGCTAGCCAATGGCCAATAGATAGATTTCTGAACGAATCTGTGATTCTGTGAGCAACTCAATCTGCCTGCCTGCTTTGCCTGATTTTGGGTAAAAGTTGCTCTTTTTTTTTTTTATAAAAATTCAATATTTATATAAATATTTTTAATATTTACATACAATCCATGCCCAGCCAGTCACATGACCACCAAGCCACACCCACAAATTAGGCCCACAGAACCAGTTAGTGGTCCCTGGGATCTAAAATTATGAGTTTGGTGGTACCTGAGGTCCAAAAGGTTGGCGACCCCTGCATTACACAATGGCAGAGAGACATCAACTGCCTAAGAAGGTTCTTTTTAGGATATGTGAATGAGCCAGGAACAATACAGGTAGTCTTTGACTTATGACCAAATTGACCCCACAATTTCTCTTTGCTAAGCGAGACAGTTGTTAAATGTGTTTTGTCCCATTTTATGGCCTTTCCTGCCACAGTTGTTAAGTGAATCACTGCAGTGGCTCGGCTAGTAATACAGTTTTTTAAGTGGATCTGGCTTCCCCATGGATTTCACTTGTCAGAAAGTCACAAAAAGGGGATCAAAAGGGGACCCTGGGATTCGAACCGGTTGCCAAGTATCTGAATTTTGATTATGTGACCATGGGGATGCTGCAACAGTCATTAAGTGTGAAATATGGCCCTACGTCACTTTTTTTTAGTGCCATTGTAACTTTGAACAGTCATTAAACAAGCTGTTGTAAGTTAAGGACTACCTGTATTGAACTTGCAATTTGAAGAGTAAGCCGATTGTCAACTTGTCTCACTGAAATGATTTGTTCAAGTACAGAGAAGTCCATCAATGATTGGAGTCAACTAGATTCTAGTCAAACCAACTAGATTTGTTGATCTGATGGTGAAAGTTGGATTCAGTGGAGAGATGAAGGTGATCCAGAAACGAGCATAGATAAAAGCAGTATTATTTCCAGGTAGTTATATGAACAGATATATTCCACACTTACTACACTGTTGAAAATCCCTCATTCCTGTTTAAAAATAAACAAAAATATAAACAATCAGGCTGTAAAGGCTTTAAAAACATTGGAAATTTAGCTGCATTCGATGTAACCTGGTCAAGGTAGCATCTGGTGCAAGATTTCATATTGCATTTTCTCTCACACAAAAGAAACCTTGCTATATTTCCAGTCAAGAACATTAACATGGGAGAAGTTCAAGGAGTCATCCACCCACTAGATGATCCTGTCTCCAGCATTCCATGACTATATCTAAAGTGGGTTATTTTCCAATGGTACCTCCCAGAAGATATAGATAAAAGATTTGAAATATTTAACAGAAGGAACTCATGTAGGTCATCTAAACCACGGGTTTGGTCTAGTGGTTAAAGCACATGCTAGAAAGTGGGAGACCATGAGTTCAAGCCCAACCCTAGACATGAATGCTGCCTGGGTGACTTTGGGCCAATCACCAGGAGACTGTGAGTTTTAGGCATGACAGCCAGTAGGGTGACTTTGGGCCAATCACTAGGATATTATAAGTTCTAGTCCCCACCTTAGGCATGAAATCCAGCTGGGCAACTTTTGGCCAGTCACTCTCTTTCAGAGCAATCTACCTCACAGGGCCATTGTTGTGGGAGAAAATGGGAGGAGGAAGGTGTGTCAGATATGTTTGACACCTTGATTAATTTGTACAAAAAATAAAGGCAGAACGCCAATAAATTAGACAAATAAACAAAGAGAAGTTAATGGATATTTGGCCGCCTGCTTGATTCAAGTCAGCAAAGGGCTTGGGAAAGGAAGGGATATAGATGCAAAGGGCAATAAAAACCATGGGCTTAGTTCACTTTTGTTAAATACATCCACTCAGGAAGGAATATCCCCTTTGTCCAATGAATAATCTATAACTTTCAATCAGGGAAAACCCCGAGACCATGTTGAATCATTAATATGGTATGACTCAGCAGCCAATGCCATTGAAAACACCTTCACCAAATCAATAGTGTTCTAATAAAGAAAGGATATGCACTTCCCTCTTAAATATTTAATGGTGTCCATTATACTGTATATAAATCTATATTTGGTTTTCTATTCATATTTGCAAAGCTCTCTCTCTCTCTCTCTCTCTATCTATCTATCTATCTATCTATCTATCTGTCACTGTATGACGCAATATTGTGGGCCCTTGGCCTGATTCAAACTCACTGTTTGTTTATTGTGTTTATCGATATAACCCCATTTGTATGGCCCTTCCTCACTGTAATTTTAGGTGGTTTACAGTTTATAAAATATACATTGTACACAAAACATATGGTAAGAAATAATAAGTAAAAATATGAAATACATCAGAGTGATTATTGGCAATTTTTCTTTGACCGATTTCAGAATACATGGGGAGAAAAATAACTTTTCTAGGGTCACAGATCACTCAAAGCAGCCCAGAAGTAAATCTTTGGATTGTATTGAGTTCCACAGCAATGACGAACATGAGCTGTATGTGGAAAAGCAAGGACATCAGCCTAGCAACCAAATGCAATAATTGTCCACTCTGTTGTGTTCCCCATAGCTTTTTATGGTTCTGAAAGTTGGACCTTAAAAAAGTAAGACAGGAAGAAAATCAACTCATTAGAGCTGTGATGGAGAAGGTTTCCATGTAATCCTTGGACAGCAAAGGTGACCAATAAGCAAGTTCCAGAGTGTATAACCCCAGTGATGTCACTGGAAGACAAAATCACAAAACTCTTTCTTTGGACATGTCATGTGGGGAATTCACTGGAGAACACAATTATGCTTGGAAAAGGTAGCAGTAAAAAGAAACCAGACCATGAAAGAACGCTGTGGCTGGATACCAGCCAGAGTATCACAAAACTCAAAGAAGTAATGCAAGATTGGAAGATGTGGACAGATCAGGTCCATTGCATCACCGAAAGTCGGACATGACTGAATGGATATCATCATCATTTATTTATTTTTATTTGGTTTGTCAATATGCTTACAAGATAATAGGTATAAGTAAAAACATAGTTATGAATACATGGATACATATAAGAAAAATAAAAGAAACAATAGGACAGAGATGGTAGGCATGTTGGTGCGCTTATACATGCCCCCTACAGACCTCTTAGGAAAGAGGTGAGGTCAATCGTATAAAGTCAAAGCTTAAAGTTTTTGGGGTTTGGGGAAGAAACCACAGAGTCAGGTAGAGTATTCCAGACATTGACCACTCTGTTGCTGAAGTCGTATTTCCTGCAATCAAGTTTGGTGCAGTTTACCTTGAGTTTGTATCTATTGTTTGCTCTTGTATTGTTATGGTTGAAGCTGAAGTATTCATTGACAGGTAGGACATTGCACTGTATGATTTTATGTACTATACTTAGATCAGACCGAAGACGGTGTAGTTCTAGTTTTTCTAGGTCTAGAATTTCAAGTCTGGTGACATAAGGTATTCTGCAATGAGTAGAGGAATGGAGAACTCTTCTTGTGAAATATTTCTGGAATTTCTCAACTGTGTTAATATCAGATATGTAATGTGGGTTCCAGACTGATGAGCTGTATTCAAGTATTGGTCTAGCAAATGTTTTGTATGCTCTAGTTAGTAGTGTAATATTACCAGAGAAAAGGCTACGTAAGATTAGGTTAACAACTATTAATGCCTTTTTGGCTATGTAGTTACAGTGGGTTCTAGCAGTTAGATCATTAGAGATGAGTACTCCAAGATCCTTGACAGAGTTTGGATCATCAACAAGGTCTTGACTATTCAGCTTGTATTTTATTTTCTGATTTTTTTTGCCAATATGTAAGACAGAGCTTTTATTTATTTTTAAAAAACAAATTTTATTAGTTTTACGAAACAATACACAAACAATCAAGGCATAATAACATAAAATATCTTTTCTAAAAAAACCAATAGAACATACAAAATAGTTCCAAATTGTAATATATATATTTACGTTATCTGTTCAACTTCGTATCTTATCCCAACTTCTCCTTTTCATTCTATTATCCAAATTATATTTCTTGCTAATTAGAATTTTATTGCCTTTCAAAAACAATACACAAACATACAAAACATAAAACATAAAAAACATAAAACATCTTTTCTGAAAGCTGCTTGATCCCCGGTTAAAACTCTTCGCACAGACACAAATTCAAAAATCATATTTACTTTATATATCATTCCATATCTTATTACCATTTTCAATTTTCTATATAGCTTCTTCCCTCTTTTATCTTTCTTATTTTTATTTTATTTATCTTATCTCAATTCAATTCATAATACTTATCATTCTTTGTCTGTTCTATTTCCAGCTATCCATTCATCTTTTCTCTTTAAATATACTTCTCCTGTACACTGATTGGAGTGACGCCTTTGACTCTTTCCCCTAACTTAATAATACTTAATATAACACTTAGTTTATATTGGGATTCTGTTTAGTACATTCTAAAATTACACAATAAATTTTATGAGAAAAAAACAAAAAACAAAATAAAAGCATATAAAACCACTATCAATACCATTAAAAAGCTAATCATATATATTGATACTCATTTATATCTTAAACATTTTACTCTAAATACACATATAAAAACACAATCTTATGTACCTTCCAGAATCCCTTTTTCAATTAGATTTACCCATTGTCTCTAAATAAGTTTTGTTTCTTTAAATCTTGTTTCCCACCATTAAGGCTTCTCATCCCCTCCTTTCTCTCTTGCTTATTTTTCTCCTTGCCCTTTTTACCCCTATGTCTCTCCTCCTCCCTTTTCTTCTTCTGCTTACCCCCTTTCTGTTGTTTTCTAACCTTGTATCCACCTTTCATCTCATTTTTCTCTTTTTGATTGTTTTTTCAAACCTTAAAATCCCCCTTTTCTTTTCCTCTTTCTCCTCCTCCCCAAAAGGAACCCATTGTTCATCAAAGATGGCTTCTTCTTCTTCTTTGTCCCAGTCATCCTGCTGCGTAGTCAATTTTTCATAAGTGCATACCGCCATTTCTAGAAATTGAAAAAGAGTGCCCAAAGTATCTTTTCCATCTTGTTCTTCTTTTTTATATTTTTGATATTCAATTTTTAGTTCATCCACAAGCAATGCCATCGTGAAGAGAAAAACTTTTTCCAAAACAACCACCCAAGTATTTTTAATCAAGAATAATTCCAAAAAGTTCCAAAGTCACCAAAGAATCCAAATAAACTATTTCTTTTAATACTTTTTTCTTTCTTTCTTATATTTCTCTTTCTGGGGTTACTGTTTAATCAAAAAGTTCCAATTAAGATATATCTTTCTTTAAAGTTTTAGGCAATCTCCTCCTTTATCAAATTCTGCTCCAATTTATTTTTTTTCCCTCTCCCTACCCACTTACAACAACAATTTTCCTTTAATTGTTCAGAAGTCCATACCTCCAATACAGGTTTTCCGATTTCTTAAGTTGTTAAATCCAATGTCCAGGAATCCTTTATCCCTTGGCTTTATATGGGGTGGGAGAGTGAAGAAAAAAAAAACTTTCCCTAGACAGCTTTCTCCGCCGCTTTCCAATCTTTTTAGGGATACAATGTATCTTTCAGGCAATTCAAGCAATTCAGTTTCCAGGGTATTTAAAAGTTGTTATTCTCCTGGCTCAGCCAACACTTTCACTTCTCCTGTTTCTTCTTTCTCCTTCTTCCTCCAGCACAATCTTATCCAGCTGCCGGCTTCTTTGTGGCGGCCATTGCTGACTGCAGTTCCACCGCCTTGAGAAAAGGAGGTTATGCCGGGTGGGGAGGGGGTCTGCGATACCCCCAAACCCCTCTCTGGATCCTCCCTATCTTCAGCTGCCTCTATGGGGCAGCCTTATCCTCCAGATCCGTCAGGATCGGAGGCACCAAGACGGCTAGCGCAACAGGGATCGCGCAGGATCGCGAATCCCCGCCGCCGCCGAAGCCTGGCAAACCGGAAGTCCTCAAGACAGACCATTTATTTGTTGAGATTTGAAGTTGCCATTTGTTTGACCATTCTGATATATAGTTGAGGTCTTTTTGAAGGGTAGCAGTATTGTCTGTGGTGTTGAATAGCTTTACATCGTCAGCAAAGAGACTGCAGTTGCTCTTAATATGATCACAGAGGTCATTTATGTAGAGTATGAAGAGAGTTGGTCCTAGAACACTGCCTTGGGGACACCACTGTTGACAGGTACAGAATTTGGTAGGACGCTCCCAATGTTGACCATTTGTTGTCTGTTTGACAGGAATGCTTCTATCCATTTATGCAGGTGTCCAGAGATACCATAAGATTTTAGGTGTAGGAGTAGTTTGTCGTGTACCACTGAATCAAAGGCTTTACAGAAGTCTATGTAGATTACATCTATTGCTTTGCCCTGATTGAGTTGTGTAGTCCATATGTTTTTGCAGTGTAAGAGTTGCTGATTGCAGGATAGTTTTTTTCTGAAACCAAATTGTTTATTAGAGAGTAGGTTGTTTGTCTCTAAGTGGAGGATAATGGATTGGTTAATAATTGATTCCATGACTTTACAGGTGACGCAGCATAAAGAGATTAGTCTGTAATTTTCAACTAGGCTGGGGTCTCCCTTTTTGAAGATGGGGATGACTGTGGCTTGTGACCATAGTTTTGGCAAGGAGCTGGTCCTGAAAGATTTTTTGAAGATTATGCTTAGAGGTTCGGCTATGGCAGTGGATAGCTTTTTTAAGAAGTAGGCACATATTCCATCCGGTCCAATAGACAGAGATGGTTTTAGATTGCATAGTGCTTTTTCAACATTGTCTACTGTAAAATCGATATGTATTAGATCATTGTAGTTGTCTGTGGTTCGACTAGGAAATCCTGGGCATGATCCATTGCTGTTTACAAATACTGAGCCAAAGAATGTGTTAAAGAGGTTGGCTTTAATAGTGTCATCGTTGCAGTCTTTACCATTAGGTCCTTTCAGGGGTGGGATGGACCTTGAGTCTTTTAGTTTGTTGTTTACAATATTGCAGAAAGCACAGGTGGAATTGGTGCGTAGAAGGTTTTCTTCTTGTTTAATGTGATAATTGGTGCATTCAGTTTTTATCTGGTGGCATAAATTTTTGTATCGGCTTTTGAAGTTGGCAACGTGATGAGATTTATTTTTCCGCCAAAGTGATCTCTTTTTGGATTGAAGCTTCCTTATTGTTATGGGTAATCTGTTTTTTCTGGTTTTTGGAGTTGTTATTGGTACATATAGTTTGATGACTCTTTTGACTTCAACTAAAAATATGTTGTAATGGTCTTCAACAATATTGCATCCAGTGAATAGAAATTGCCAATCAAGGGATGAGAGATCATTGTCTATAAGATCATAGTTGCCTTTTTTGAAGTTAGAATTGGGGATCACATCGTTGTGTTGATTTTTATGTGGACGTAGGTTGAGACAAAAGTCAATCCTGCTGTGGTCACTGTTGGAAAAGGGTTCATTAATTTGTATTCCATAAATTGAATTCAAACTATTGCAGAAGATGAGATTGAGGCAGTTGTTAAGTCTAGTATTGTTGGTTACTAGTTGCTCCAGTCCTAGGTTTGTTACAGCATTGTAGAAGGTTGCATGTATGGGTTCAGTTTTACATTCGTTTAGGGTCCAGTTAATGTGAGGTAGATTGAAGTCACCAAGAAAGATAAAAGTGTGGGCAGGATGTCATCATCATTGTCATCACTATCATCATCATCTTCTTCATTTAATGACCTCATAATCCCTTGCAGGAATCTGTGCAACTGAATGGAGCTGAGTGTTTACTGGCCAGATGCCCTTCCTGTTGCCAATGCGGAGTTTTGTTCAACAGATATATTCTCATTATGCCCAGAGAGAGCAATATCTGCCTCTACCTAGGATGAAACTCACAGCCTCCTGATTGTGAGGCGAGAGCTCTAGGCTACCGCACCACTCATCATCATGGTTGCTATGATATTTATAAATCCCTAAACTCCTCCTGAACTGTACCCTAAGGAATGGAAATTGAACTCCCACAATACCTGAGTCTGGATAATCTTGGGCGAATCTACTACTACCGTAGATTAGTAAATCTACTAGATCAGAGATGAGTCTGGAGTGGGACTTTCCATCCACAGTAAAATAATTATTCTCATAGGGGTTCTTTGTGAGTCATGTTTCCATTTCATAAGATAAACTCTTTCTGTTCAGTGGTAGCCAGGCTTCATCAGTCCTATATTTGCATGGATGGGGTAGCTTCTGGTCAGTTTTTATTGTCATGAGAAGCGGATATGTCTTTTTTGTTCCTACTCCAATCACAAATCATTCCTGTTACAGAAAGAAAGAAAGAAAAGTGATTCGCGGAACAGATGCTGGTGGGTGGTATCATAGCACTGACTTTTTTTGGGTGGTGATAAGGACATTCATGTAATCTTGAGCTGACATTCTCACAGTGATGATGACTGTGTGTTGCTTGGTCACCTTCTCCAAATTTTACTATTTATGACCCTAGAAACAGGCTTAGAATTAACAAGCAAAGAGACAATTAGTTGAGGCTGGCTATCAACAACCACAATCACTGCCAAGATGGGAAGAGAGGAAGCATCTAAACTCAAATGCCTAAAAATAACCAAGGGTTAGCAAATGATTTCCCCACAATATGGTTTATATTGAAAAATCCAAGAATTGGAATTAAGGTAATCTCGATTTACAGCCATTCATTAGCGACTGTTCATAGTTACTGTGTTTCCCTGAAAATACAATCTACCCCAAAAGTAAGTCCTAGCTTGATTTTTACATGTGCACCCAATATAAGCCCTACCCCCAAAATAAGACCTAATTAAGACCCCACCCATTCCAGGATTTATGGGTAAAAATTAAACTAGGATGGGGATGAGGGGGTAGAGCTGCCCTACTACTTACCTTTGGACAGTTGCAGCCAGGCCTCACATATCCCGACACCTGCCTTGCCAGCCCATTTCTTCTGGAGCTCTGCTGTCGATCTGGAGCTCTGCTATCGGCTGCAGAGGCCTTCAGGAAAGCCTTGCTGGCCACAAAAGAAGTTCCTGAAGGCCTCTGACAGTGAAAAGGAGGCCAGGAGTGACGCATGCAAGTGAGGTTAGTCAGTGGATGACATTGCACCCCCAAAATAAGACCTAGTACCTTTTTTGTGGCAAAAAAAATATAAGAGAGGATCTTATTTTGGGGAAAATATGGGTCCTATGGCACTGAAAAAAATGACTTATGACTGGTCCTTGTACTTACAACTCTTTCAGCATCTCCAGTATCACATGATCAAATTTCAGGTGCTTGGTTTCCAAAGTGTATTTATGATGGTTGCAGTGTCTTGGGGGTCATGTTATCAACATTTGCAACCTTCCCAGTTGGTTTCTGATCCAATCAATGAGGAAAGCCAGATTTGCTTTAACAACCATGTGATTCTGCAGTGATTTGCTTAACCACCATAAATAATATATATATAAATAAAAAAAAAAAGATCTAAGACTGAGGCCTGCCTGACTAAAGAACTGCCTTGCTTAGCAGTGGAAATTTTGGTTCCAATTATGGTTGTTAAGTCAAGCACTACCTGTACTCTGTTAGGGCATTGTGATAGGTAAAATTATACCTGTGAAAATATACAGCAACGGTAATGCCATTTTTAACCTCTGTGTTAACCTAAGATAATATACTGGAATATTATGTAAGAATTCTCTATTGTTTTGTATAAAGCAGTGGTCCCCAACCTTTTTTGTACCAGGGACCAGTTTCAAGCACTTTCTCAAGGACCGGGGGGGGGGGAGAATCCGAGTTTGGTGGTTTGCTTGCAGACATTTCATTACCTGACTAGGTAACATCTGATGTTGTTACCTAGTCGGGTAATAAAACGTCTGCCAGCAAACCACCAAGTTCAGGGAGCGCCTCGGCCCTGCCTCCCTCAGCCCCATCCCTCAGGTGTCTCCCTCCCTCCCTCAGGTGTCTGCCTCGTTCCTCTCTCAGTCGCTCTCTCGCTGCTCCACCAGCCCAGGAAGAAACTGCTTCAAAGAAGCCGGGGGGGGTGGTGGCTTTTCCTGTCGCCGCAGCTCCTCCGAAGCGCCCGTTTACCCCCACCCCCACCCCGCCCGCCCGCGGTTCAATCCACAGTGCTCCGTTCTGCCTGCCTGCCTGCCTTCTTCGTTTCGGAGCAGCTTCGGCTGATAAAAAGAGGCGAATAGTTATTATTCTCAGCCGAAGCTGCTCCCAAACAACCAAACAGGCAGGCAGGCAGAACGGGGCACTGAATTGAAGCGCACGCGGGTGGGTGGGGTGGGGGTGAACGGGCGCTTCGGAGGCGCTGCGACAGGAAAAGCCACCCCGGCTTCGTTGAAGCAGTTTCTTCCTGGGCTGGTGGAGCAGCGAGAGAGCGACTGAGAGAGGAACGAGGCGGGAGGAAACCGGCTGCTGAGCCAGAGAGCAGGACAGGCTTCGGTTGCTTCCTCCCTCCCCTTCTCTCATTTGTGTCCTTGATCCCCGATCCCAGCAGCATTCACCAAAGGCGAAGAAAGCCGCCATTTTTTAAAAAAAAAAAATCTTTGCAGCCCGGTACAGAGTGCTCCACGGACTGGTCTGCGGCCCGGTGGTTGAGGACCCCTGGTATAAAGGATACATATTTTTCAGGTCATGCTGTCCATTGACATGTTAATGATGGAGATTACTGGAAATGGAAATGGGTAAACAGGACGAGGAAACAGATGATATGCTACAATAGGGTGTTGCATAGGGAGATATGTAGCTGGATAGATTGTGAATCCAGAAAGGGGCAGAGACTGTATATTTGAAACTATATAAACCCCAGCCCTCCTAGGAAATGTGTCTTCTGCAGCTCCACACATGAGCACAGAATCCCCTTTTGCAAAAGGTCCATAATAAAGCTCCTATTTATTGTTCACGAGTCTCCAGTTGTATGCAAACCTGAATGGTTGATTTTTATCACAGGCATCTCTTGAACGGATAGCAAAATCAGGGGAAAGATCAGGGGAAAGAATGAATAGCAGAAAATGCAATATCTCTGAGTATATCTCTCCTTGATTTTATAACTTCTGAACAGTGCTGAAGTAGGAAAAAACCGAACACCCCTGTTCAGTGGTGGGATTCAAATAATTCAACAACTGGTTCTCTGCCCTAATGATTTCTTCCAACAACCAGTTTACCAAACTGCTCAGAAACTTAACAACCAGTTCTCCCGAAGTGGTGCGAACTGGCTGAATCCCACCACTGCCCCTGTCACTTTAATTGCCCCCCCCTCACACATATTGTGGATTCGGTCACCTTGCCCTTCATTTCAGAGAGCGAAATGTCCCACACAGGGACTACGTTCAAAGATCATAGAAGCGCCCAGATCTTTCTGAAGCTCAGACAGATCACATACAGCTTTGCAGCCTGAGAACATTCTTGGTGCCAAATATATATAAAAAATGATTTTGCTTTTAGCTTGTACATAAAAGGAACATTCGGCTGGAGAAGTAGCTCGCCAGAAATGTGCTGTTTGATAACAAGAGACTTTGAGAGAAATGCTGAGGAGGTGGCTCTGCAGAGAGTTAAAAAGTGATTAAATAGCTGGAAAAGCCTGACTTATCAATAAAAAAAGCACACATTAAATAAGTGCAGCATGAATAAACAGCAACGAGGGGGCTATATAATATTTGGCAAATATGCAGAGGTGTAAATGCCAGAAAAAAAGACTTGATGTATAGTATGATTAAAAATGCCATAATTAGGAATTATGAAATTGAGTTAAGGAAATGAACATGTTGAAAGTGAGCTGTGCTAGTCTATAAAATGTGCAATTTTGTTGGATTAAATATTAGAAAGGCAAATAAAGTGCCATTTCAGTAGGTGTATATATAGCCTCTGGTTGTTTTAGATGGTTGATTAAATATCACTCTATTGGGTCTGATCCCTGGAGGCTCAATAGAGAAATGGTCAATTTCTCAACTCTTCCCAAATCCGTTGCTTTTCCAGGGTCATTCCAACAATCTCCTTGATCCACTCATTAACCTCCAAATCCACACTTCCCCTCCATGTCATGCCCCTGTTGGAGTCTGAATCCAAGGAGAAAGACGAACAGCTGACAGGAAGCTGGAGAGTGGCTCCGTTGGCTGTGGAGGAAACTGGGGAAGGGCAAAGTCCAGCTGGGCAGAGCAGGAAAGAGGTAGAACAAGGGAGAGGGAGTTCAGAGGAAGATCCAGGCCCACCCCCTCTTCATCCTAATGCATGCAGGGAGGAATGGAGAAGGGAGCAATGAGAGTTGCATGGCTTACAGGAGAGGAAAGGGTAATGATTCCCTTCATTAGCCACGGCTGGGAAGAGAGTTTAAAAGAGATGCATGCTGAGTGCGGCAGCTGCTGGGAACAAACGTGAGTTTATCTTGTGTTGACTTTGGTTATCTGTATTCCTGGCATCCTCCCAGCCATGTTGAGTTATCGCTGTGCCTTCACATCTGGAATTCTTGCTCCTGTCCTGCCGGACTAATTACCTCATTTTTGCCTTGATTGGACTTATAGTTACAGTTTTTGTTGACCACGTTTTGGACTTATTTCTCTGCAGCCAAAGGAAAGTTTTTCTCCAGCCAGAAGGTAACCAGGACAAAGGTAACTGGGGGCAAAGTTGGAGCTAATAAAGAGACTTCTATTGATTATTTGACTGTGTTGCTTTTGTGCCACGGCCCGGGTCATCACACTCCATCTCCAGCAACCAGTCAAAAGTAATTGTTTTTTAATCCATTATGAACTTACAACTCAAATAGAGTTCTTTATTGGCCAAGTATGATTGAACACTCAAGGAACTTGTCTTCAGTGCATAAGCTCTCAGTGTACATAAGAGGTATAAGGGACAAATCATGATCGTAGTCATCATAAATACATTCATCATGAATCATAAGGTACAACAGTTAGTGATAGGGCATAGGATACTAAATAAGCAATCAAAATCATACTAGGAAATTAAATAAAACCACATACATCGTAAGGTACAAGCAACAAGGTTATAGTCATAAGTAGAAAAGCAGACAGGTATTAGGAAGGATGAGAAGAATAATAGTAATACAGTAAATAGTTTGACAGTGTTATGGGAATTAGTTTGTTTAGCAGAGTGATGGCATTCGGGAAAAAACTGTCCTTGTGTCTAGTTGTTCTGGTGTGCAATGCTCTATAATGTCATTTTGAGGGTAGAAGTTGAAACAATTTATGTCCAGGATGTGAGGGGTCTGTAGATAATTTTTGCAAATCGCTAATTACAAATTCAGAAGATATGGATGACTGCTAAATGATCCTCAACAGACCATCTCCATTTTAACTAGGAGCAGCTGATTTGTTTACATTTTGCAATCCAAAACTGTGTGAGGAATTGTCCCCCAATCTAAATTTTCAAGGTGTCAGTGGTCTTTAAAATGCAGAACAACAAAGTTGGTAGTGACCTTGGAGGTTATGTCAGTCCAACTTTCTTTTCCTCTTTATCAGCAGAACTGTTCCAGCCTTACATGAATTCTGGAACAGCTATTCCTTAAGCCCCTCTGATTTTAATATTCTTCTCCTTCATGATTATACTTAAGTCTGCCATTTAGTTCATCTGTAGGGGCCCCAAAAGTCCATTAAAGATCCATCAGCATGCAAGTGCCATGACCTTATATCAGTATGGCTGCTGCATTGTTGCAAATACAGCAGCCAAAAAAGCTAACACAACACAATCCTAAGCTGCACTAACAGAAGGATAGAATCAAGATCACAAGTACCTTTTTTTTACAAAGCCTTTGTAAGACCATACTTGGAATACTGCACTCAGTTCTGGTCACCACAATATTTTAAAAAAAATGTTGAGACTCTGGAAAGAATGAAGAGAAAAGCAAGAAGAATGATTAAAGGGCCAGAGGCTAAAACACACAAAGAACAGTTATAAGAACTGGGTAGATCCAGTCTAAATGAAAAGAAGGGGAGATATGATTGCAGTGTTCCAATATTTGAGGGGCTTCTTCAAAGACGAAGGGGATCAAAATATTTGCCAAAACACCAAAAACAAAATGAGAATCAACGGATGGGAAATAACCAAGGAGAAAAGCAACCTAGATTTTCTCCTAGAACTAAGGAGAAATTTCTTAACGGTAAGAGCAATGAAGCAATGGAACAATTTGCCTTCAGAGGTTGTGGGTGCTCCATCACTGAAGGCTTTCAAAAGGAGACTGGGCAATCTATCTTAAATGGTATAGGGTATCCTGCTTAAGCAGGAAGTTGGTCTAAAAGACCTCCAAGGTCCCTTCAAACTCTTTTATTCTATGTTCTATGATTTACTGTGGATTGCCTAACACATCAGGATGAACCATCTCTGCGCAACTCTTTATAGATTACTAAGACCAAGAAAACAATTTAGTCTACCATCTTAACCTCTTTGCCATGAACTATGCATTCACTAACCAAGCTGGTTGACATTGATTTGGTCTTTTTTTAATATTTTACATTAACTTGGGATTTTCAGCTTTCATTTCCTTCTTGTTTAATGAGCCTTCCATTTTTCTGACCAAGAGGTGTGATCTGCCTATTGCAAATTGCATGTGCTTTGGCCTCCCATTTTGATTCCAGCTGTCTTTTTTTTTTTTTACTTGTGTTACCATTCTTACAATATAACTACTGAATAAGCTATAAAGCACAATATGCCACCTTGCCTCATTGTCTGAAGCATTCAGCTTTTATCAAAGACAATACTTACACTGAGCTTCTCTATCATTATAAAAATTCAGCTTGAGTGTCTTCCATTTTGTGGAATAAATTCACAATCTAAATTATTGCTGTGGTCAACAACGCACAGCTCACTCCTTCCTACCTGATTGTGCTTTTTCCATTAATTACATTCTTTTAGTTGTCTGATCTCAAGTTCTATTTGATATTTGCCTTTCTGTCTTTGATTCTTTTTTGAAAGAACTTGACCAAAACTTTATTGGAGTGGCAATTAGTGAAATGGTTTGGTAATTTGCATGTGTTCTTGCATTCCTTATTTTCGATGGGAATTTGTAAATGATACTTTGAGCCTCTAGCCCTGTTCTGACCCAGGCTTAGCAGAACCAAGAAACAGACTCCTTGTCCCGAAAAACCCCTCTTTATTTAGTTACAGTGACTTCATGGCATTCACACGTAGAAAAGTCCTGGCAATAATCCTCCTAAGGGTTAATTGCAGAACAGACCTTATCCGTCCTTGGATAATTGCTAGCTGGAGAGCTTCCAGACGGGCAAAGCTGTAAATTAAATACCTGGCAAGGAGTCTCTGTGAGGCACGAACTCTGATAAGCATATCTCCCAAAAGAAGTATGAACAAACTGTCTCCTGCAACCACCACTCCCCCTTTTGCTTCTATTTATTCCCCAGGGAGGGGCCATTCAGCATCCATGTGTGCCTTTCCTTCTGAGTTGGCCCTTGTTCCTTAATTGTTCTCCTCTAGTGACAACTCTGCGCATATGCACATTTGGAATAGGCTCCAGCCGTTCTTCTTCCCCACTTATCTCTAACTCCATAGGCAGCTGGGAAATGTTGGACGGCCCTGGCCCCATCTCTGCTTCTGACACAGAGCATCCACCAGAGCCTCCCCCAGACTCCAGGACTGGCCCAAGTTCCTCCCCAATCTCTTCACTGTCCAAGTCTGCCGTCAGCTCCACTGGCATCTGGCAGGCCACAAGAAGTCCACACAGTGTTATTCCACATTTGTTGACATGGATCTGTTCTCCATCAATTTAAAGAGTTCTGTGGTTCTTTCAAGTATGCACATTTGATAGCTTATTGCTTTACAGATCTCACTTTCTATTATCAATTACCAATCAGAGACCTTGGAGGTCTTCTAGTCCAATCTTCTCTGATTATCCAAGTAGCTTCTTCAATCTGAGCAAGTTAAGGGAACCCCATATATTTCCTCCAGGGTAGTTTTATTTCTCACCTAATCTCAGTAAGTTCATTAAGTGATGGCTGACTGGTTTAATCCTCACTTAGAAATGAGAATAGAATACAGGTAGTCTTCAACTTACAACAGTTCATTTAGTGACCATTCAAAATTACAACGGCACTGAAAAAAACGTGATCTCTGACCCTTTTTCACACTTACGACTGTTGCAGCATCCCCGGGGTCATGTGGTTTACATTCGGATGCTTGACAAGTGGTTCATATTTATGATGGTCAGAGTGTCCTTAGGTCACTTGGTCCCCCTTTGTGACCTTCTGAATAGCAAAGCCAAATTTATTTAACAATTGTGCTGCTAACTTAACAAGCGCAATGATTCACTTAACAAATGTGGCAAGAAACGTCGTAAAATGGGGAAATACTCCCTTAATAAGTTTGCCACTTAGCAAGATAAATCCTGGGCTCAATTGTGGTCGTAAGTCCGGGATTACCTGTAAAGCTGGAAGGGACTTTGGAGGTCACCTAGTCCAACCCCTGCTCTCACAGGAGACCTGTACTATTTCTGAGAAATGGCTGTCCAGTCTCTTCTTAAAAGTCTCTAATGATGGAGCACCCACAACTTCTGAAGGCAAAATTGTTCCACTGGTTAATTGTCCTCACTGTTAGGAAGTTTCTTCTTAATTCCAGGTTGCTTCTCTCCTTGATTTGTTTCCATCCATTGTTCCTTGTCTTGCCTTTTGGTGCTTTGGAAAATAAGTTGACTCCCTCATTTTTGTGGCAGCCCCTCAAATATTGGAACACTGCAATCATGTCACCCCTAGTGTTAGGCATCCAGAAAATATCCATGGTAATCAATCACTCCGAGTCAAGCTTAATCTCCAATTGATTTATTAGGAACAGCTCTGGTACATCTATGGAAATTTCCAAAACTGAAATTCATTCCCAGCTCCATCTCACAAATTCCACCCTATCTCCTCCCACTTCTTACACTTCATTAATCATAAGAACCAATTAACTGCAGCTGGAATTTTTTTAATGTGACATAATAAATAACCTTGAACTGTTCAACTCCCTCACCCCCCCTCTTCATTTCTTCACATAACATTCTTGGCAGCTGAAGCTCAGAGCTGACACCTAGTTCTTCTTTGTCATTAAACTAGACATTTCCAATTCCTGCAACCATTCTTCATATGTTTTAGTCTCCAGGCCTTTAATCATCTTAGTGTTGCTCTTTTATGCATTCTGTCCAGAGGCTCAACATATATATATATGGTCTTACTAGGTTTTATAAAGTGGTACTAATACTTCATATGATTTTAATTCTATGCCTTTCTTTACGCAACCAAGAATTGTATGAGCTTTCTTGGCTGCCACTGCACACTGCTGGCTCATATAGAAGTGATTGTTTACTAGGATTCTCACAGTTGCTGTTTTTGAGCCAGGTTTTGCCTAATCTGTATTTGGTTTTTCTTGCCTAAGGCGTAAAACCTTTGTTTTCTTCACGTTACACTTCATTTTGTTTGATAAGCAGAGGTGGTATTCAGCAGGTTCTGACCAGTTCTGGAGAACCAGTAGCGGAAATTTTGAGTAGTTCGGCAGTAACCTTCCCCCTGGAGTGGGGTGTGAATAGAGATTTTACAGTATCCTTCCCCTGCCATGCCCATCAAGCCACACCCACAGAACTGGTAGTAAATTTTTTTGAATCCCACCACTGTTGATAAGGGCCATTGTTCAAGTCTGTTAAGACCCATTTGAATCCTGAGATTGTCTTCTGGGGTGTTGGCTATTTCTGCCAACCTAGTGTCATCTGCCAATTTTAATGAGAAACATGTACCCAAGTATACTCTTTAATATTATGCTTTTGTCATTCTGCAATTCTATTTGTATTTAGTAGTAAAGCATTTATTTGCATCCATGAGGTTTAGCAAAATAAATATAAAATTACAGCAATCATATCAGTTCAGGTATTAGTATGGCCTCTCCATCTTTCTTTAATGTAATTTATCTCCATTAGATCTGCAACATTGTTAATCTTGAGCAACAGTTTGTTATACATTTTTCTGTGATCTTTCTTAAAAAAGTATCTTCATATTTATTACCTTATTGTTTTTATTGACTTCTTTCTATTCTTGATGAAAATGTATTACCTTGGTCATTTCTTGCTTGACACCGAAAGTCTGGATTTGGATATTATGCCTTGTATATGTTCCCCAAGGCTTTCATTTTCTATTTTTCCCTGGCTCTCATGATAGATTGTGGTAAATGCCACTCAGATCTTTTCATCTTTAAAATTTGGGGATCATTTTTTCCCTCCATTTTTCATTATGTCTTTAATCTTTCCTTATAATTTCTCAGCTTCTCATTTGCAAAGTATTTGTATTAAATGCATTCCTTACATTAACCTACAATGTAATATAGGTTACATTACATACAATGTACATACAATGACAATATATTCAAGGCATACATCTTCTATTTTTTTTTTATTATTTAAGTTTGGCACCTATGATTCATGTTTTCTTCCAAAAGTTGCAATAAGTATTGTTAACAAATGCGCACACCTTCTGGTTTCCTCCAATTCCTATTAATAGTGCTGCATCCTTTTTGGATATGATGTTTCTACCTCTAGCAATGTGCTGTTGAATTCTCCAACATTTTTCACCCTAGCATCTGTAGTAAGGCTGAATATATAGAAATGCATGTATGCCCCCACTACAAATGGGATGGTGAACAATATTGAAATTAGTGTAAGTTCAGTGTGTTATTTTTCTTCCAGAAACTAGATTAGATGTAGCACTATTAATAGGAACTGAAAGAAGCCAAAAGTACATGATAATTGAACTGCCTAAATAAAATAATGCAATAGCACCTTCCAGCCTGAAGCTCTAATCATCTACTCCCCAAGGTTTAAACATTTGTTGTTTGTTTATTTGTTTAAATCTTCAACTCTTCTTCATACTCTTATCTTTCTTCATGTTCTTTGTCAGCAATATTGGAGTAACTGGCTACTGCATTGTGAGTTTTATTTGAGGCTCGTTTACCATTGGAAGTTGTGGGAGCACCATCACTTGAAACTTTCAAGAAGAGATTGGACTCCCATCTGTCAGAAATGGTGTAGGGTCTCCTACTTGGGTAGGGTTTGGACTAGATGACCTACAAGGTCCCTTCCAACTCTGATTACCCAGGATGGATTGGCTTATTTTACATCTATGGAACCCACCCGCCCTCATTCCTATTGGGGATGCTGCTCAGAATCATCCTTTCCATTTTTTGACTTTACAGCAAGGGTGCCCCTACCAGAAGCTTCTGCCGGCATCCTTCTCAGGACACTGAAGATTATGAATCCTCTCTCCACCTCAAAGTGTCAGAAGCCAAGAGGGTAACCATCTGGATAATGTAAAGAGAGGAATTTAAATTGAGGTTAATAAGAGAGAAAATTCAGAAGTGCACTGGACGACTTCTTAAAAAGGCAATGGATTCATTTTTAAAAAATATCATTCGTAATAAAATGCCATGGACGTGAAAGCTGTAGAGTTGTGATATCTCCCTTACATTCCTCCCTTATTTCCCTTACTCAGAATGATTTTGGATTTTAGAATAAGGAATAACAGAGTTGGAAGGGACCTTGGAGGTCCAACCTCCTCCTCAAGCAGGAGACTCTATACCCATGATGGCGAACCTATGGCACACGTGCCACAGGTGGCACGCAGAGCCATTTGTGCCGGCACACAAGCTGCAGGCAAACTTACCTCACTGCGCATGCACACATCTCACAGCTAATTTTCGGCCGGTTTGAGGCCTTTTTTCAGCCTCCCAAAGGCTTGAGGAAGGCTTCTACAGGCTTTGCAGGCCAAAAACTAGCCCCGTTTTGTCACTTCCTGTTTTTCCGAAAATACCAGAAGTGATGAAAGGGGGCTAGTTTTCAGCCTGCAAAGCCTGCAGAAGCCTTCCTAAAGCCTCTGGGAGGCCAAAAAGGCCTCAAACCAGCTGAAAATCAGCTGTGAGGCACAGTGTAGGTAAGGGGGTGGTGGGTGGGTTTTGCATGCGCATGCAGAGGGGGCGTGGGAGGGGTGTGCATTGCCTTCTGGGTGCTGGCACACAAGCGCCAGTGTGCAAGCGTGCACACAATTTTTGGCACAGGAGCCCCAAAAAGATTAGCCACCACTGCTCTACACCAATCCAGACAAATGGCTATCCATTCTTCTTAAACATATCAGTCATGGAGCACAACTTCTGGAGGCAAGCCATTCCACTGGTTAATTGTTCTCACAGTCAGGTAACTGGAGCTACATTAGATCTCTCTTTGATAAGCTTCCATGTGTTATCCCAAAGGTGATTTTTTTTTCAAGAGGCAACTGGACTTTCTTGTTTCCACAGTTCAACAGTTCCAAGAAGGCCCCACACCCATTTCCACCACTCAGGTGACTTTGACAACACAGATAAACCTGCAAGTGACTTTAACAACTTGCTAAAAGAATGCAAATGACCATCTGTCTGCGAGGAGTATGAGTCCTAACCATCCAGGCAGATGAAAAGCAAAATGTCTTCAAAGAAAAAACAAAGAAAGTCCAGTTGCCTCTTGAAAAAAAGCACCTTTGGGACAACCAGTATTACTTTTTGTCTTGCCATCAGGTGCTTTGAAGAATAGGTTGACCTCTTCTTGTTTTTGGCAGACCCTCTAGCATTGGAAGATTACTATCATGTCACCCTTGTTTCTTGTCTCTTTGACTAGACATGCAACTTGTTCATGCAAACTTTCATTGTATTGTTTATCCTCTAGTCCCCAATCCTTTTTGTTGCTCTTCTCTGCACTATTTCTAGAGTCTCAACATTTTTTTTAATAACCAGAAAGATTTTTAGTGACCAAAATTGGCTTTTTTTGGCAAATGCAGCACACTGCTGTCTCATATAAAACTGGTTGTCCATTAGGACTCCTAAATCCTTCCCACAATTATTGCTGTTGAGCCAGGTATGCTATACCTGTGCACTTGATAAGTGTAAAACATTACATGTGAGCCAAAGCATGTTTTAAAGAAAAAATAGACATATGGAAGATCAATTTTCTTCCTCCCTCCCTCCCTCCCTTGCATGGTGGGCTTCAAAAATTTAGCAACTGGTTCTCTGTTATTGGGTGGGCATGGCCTTGGTGGGCGTGGCCTAGTTGGCCTCCTGCACCATGGTGTGGGGGGGGGGCTGTTTTTGCCCTCCCCGGGTTCCGCATCCATGGCTTTTCTTGAGCCTCCCAAAGGGCAAAAATGGCCTCCCCGGGCTCCGGAGTCTCTCCAGAGGCAGGAAATGGGCCCATTTCTGGTCTTCTGGAGCTTTGGGGAGGCTGTTTTTCACCCTCCCCATGCCTCCGCATGCACCTGCACTTACCTGGGATCCAAAGAGGCTGTGTGGAGACTCCTGGGAGGGGAGGGGCAGGGTGGGTGGGGCCAACCAGTCATTGGAACTACTGGTTCGGCGAACTAGATGTAAAATTAACGTCTGGTTCACCCGAACCGATAGCAGCCCACCCCTGCTTCCTTCCTTCCTTCTGTTCAAAAGAAAGCAACAATGGGAAAAAGGTCACCAGGTCTTCCTATATAAGCTAGGTGGGACCAAACAGTGAATTATGCAAGCTGTCTAGAGAATGATAAATTAATCTAATGACAGATTAATGAGGAGGACAAAAGACACAGTACTTTTCATGTGATCAGGAATGTGTTACCAAACTGTTATGTTTAACATGATATAGGAGAAAATATTAACTACATGCTTGAAAGTAACTCCATTAACTCCATTTAATTCAATTGTAATGCAAATGAAATGAATTTTAGATTTTATCCTTTTTCTGTTTGCTATTTTAAGTGCATTCACAAGGATATCAGTCAAAGTCTACTTGCAGTTTTTAAGTGCATTCACTACATTACTCAAAATGGGGGAAAGCGTGAATTTTTGCCATGAAGTAAAGTCAGGCTAGTGATGCAAAGGAGCCTTAAAAGATTTAACCATTAAAACTAAAAAAGGATTAAAAGATTAATTCTTTCTGGGAGTCTAATTGAAGCTGAGGAACAATTGTGGAGATTTGAACTGAGCTTTGCAAGTTCCTCGATTTATATCCAGGATTTATCTCCATCTGTAGTCTGTCAGGTTTCCAAGTGATGAAATCCATTTAAAAAGGAAAGAACAAAGTCCACCTTCCAAAACAAATTCTTTTATTTAGAAAAGCATCAAATTGGCAAAGTCCATGGTAATTCTGGATCTGACACAACCCGGAATTACCCCACAATATTACAAGTTAGAAACAATCTCCAAAAGTCACATTCTCCAATAGAAGTAATTCAACGTTGCTTGATGTCATAAATCTCCATCTCAAGGGGCCTAAGCATGGACAGCTCATTTTCCTACAGGAAGAAGAATCACCTAGCCTAAACAACTCTCTCTATCTCCTCCCCTCTTAGGAATGTGGCAAGCCTGAAACCCTTCCCCCCATGACTGCCACAGAGAAAGTAAGAAAAAGAATATATACTAAGACTAACTAAAATGGCTACAGTTATGTCAATTTGGGGCTTGACATAGTCAAGCTACTCAACCATTGGCCATTCTTGTTTCACAAATGGAGAGTAAAATGATCCTGAAAAGAAATGTGAAGGTGTAAATTGAGTATTTAAAAATTTGGAACTATGGGCCAATTTTAAGTAAAAGGATCTTTGATCCTATTTTATATATTCATGAATGAAAGCAAATATACACACATCCCAGGAAAGAGTTGCAGGATCTAATGTGGTCTAAACCCCAAGACCACATATTTAGTCTTCCAGTCTTTCAGACTTGTGCTGGACCCCATCCTCAGGGATGTGTAGTATTATGCACAGTATTTATATGGTGCCTGGTTGCATGTGGCTTTTTAGTTGTTGCTTGGGGTGTTGATGGTTGGTTATTAAATTGTTGGCTGTTGTTTCCTTGTGCTGATAAGTCCTCAGCTCCTAAGTACCCAATAAGCTGGTAGTAAATTGGCACTTCTGACACGGAGCCCGTTTCCCTGGCTTCAATCATTTCCCTGACTATTTTTGTACCTGCTCGGCCAACAATCTTAGTAGCTGTGCAATTGATTGTATGTCCCTGTTCATTGCAATATGAAGCTACCAATGAGTTGAGGTGTCCTCGTCTGACCACTCACTTATGTTTTTATAATCTGGTGGTTAGTTTCTTCACCATCTGTCCTACATAGCCATAGGGGTAATCCTTGCAGGGGATCTGGTAGATTATATTAGAAGTATTTCCCACCTCCAAGTGATCAACACATGATTTGTCCTCGTATGGTAGCCTCTGGGTGATGTGCAATGCCCACTTGCAGATCTCAGAAGCTGCTTTCTACTGCTTCCGAAATGCTTTTGATATATGGTAAGGTGTGCCCTAACTCAAAATTTGTCCTCAAAGACTTTGGCCACCTCATGAGAAGGAAGGACTCACTAGAGAAGAGCCTAATCCTGGGAAAGATTGAGGCCAATAGAAGAAAAAGGAGATGACAGAGAAGAAGGTGGCTGGATGGAGTCACTGAAGCAATTGGTGTGAGCTTAAATGGACTCCAGAAGATGATAGAGGGCAGGAAGGCCTGGAGGAATGTTGTCCATGGTGTTGTGATGGGTTGGACATGACTTTGCAACTAACAACAAGGGTGTACTGTATAGTTCAGTGGTCGCCAAACAGCAGGTCTTGGACCACAGGCGATCCATGAGAAAATTTTGGTGGTCCGCAGAGAAATGTCCCCCCCAAAGCAATTAATCCAGGCTGTGTGGGAACAGAAGGCTGCATCGCCCACATGACCAACTTACCCGCTGGCCCTCACCCTTCAGCCTGAGTAGAGCCACGCGAGCTGGAACTGGAAGGTAAGACCAATGGTGGGGGAGGGAAATACGCCCCGGGGTGGCTTGCTGACATTGGTGGGAAAGTCGGTCCCATATTCCAGAGCTGCAGTAGTCACAAGACTGGCCTGTTGGTCATCCTGGAGCAACTCCTCCAGTCCATGGCAGGCTGGTGCACCTGGGTGGAGGAGCAGCAGCTCCAGGATGACCAAAGCGCCAGTCCTGTGACTACTGTAGCTCTGGAATATGGGACCGACTTTCTCACCAACGTCAGCAAGCCACCATCAGTCAAAATTCATATGAGTGGTCCGTGGGATTTAAAATTATGAGTTTGGTGGTCCCTGAGGTCCAAAAGGTTGGCGGCCCCTGGTATAGTTGGTCTTGTATCTTCTTTCTTCCTTTCTCTCCCCTGTGTGTTGTGCAGGCATCATGCAATAAATGCTCGGTGGGTATCGATTCTGCCTGAATTGTTCACATATTTTGTATATGCTTTCGATACAAACAATGGATTTACCCCACCTGGACTAACATTCATGTTCCTTTTTCGGATCTCTTTTCATCTAAGGAAAAGTGAGCCTACTTCCAAACTTGTAAAATCAAATGCTATAAAACCCCTCCTCTTAAAAAAAAAAATTATGGGACATCTGCGTATCACCATAAGTACAATATTTGATTCATTGCCTTACGCCTGAGAGATGATATTAAATACTGATCAGAAATACCACCAAATTCAGCCAAATTTTGCTTTGCTTACAAAATAACTGACAGGTGGCTGGAAGGAAAAGAATCTCTGCATAAAGATGATTATAATATAACAAAGCTTGTGGGGTTCGTGCCAGGAAACTTTTTAAGAAGAGGCATTCAGATAGGAAAAGATAGAAATAAAATCACAGGTTACTAGAAAGTCTAGCAATAAAATGCATGTTTTTGTACACTACAGATGTTTTTTTTAAAGCTACTTCTGATATTCAGACTTAATTTTGGATTTTTCTGATCCTAGATATCAGCGAGAGAGCAACAGAAGATATAGTACTAAGGAGCTCCAGGAATATGACAAAGTAGGTTTTTTTTGGGGGAAAGGAATGTATAGCACAGCACAGCACAGCACAGCACAGCACAGAACAGCACAGCACAGAACAGAACAGAACAGAACAGAATAGAATAGAATAGAATAGAATAGAATAGAATAGAATAGAATAGAATAGAATAGAATAGAATTCTTTATTGGCCAAGTGTGATTGGACACACAAGGAATTTGTCTTGGTGCAAATGCTCTCAGTGTACATAAAAGAAAAGATACATTCATCAAGAGTCAAGAATCATAAAGTACAATACTTAATAATAATCATAGGGTACAATAAGCAATCAAATCATACTAGAAAACAGTCAATATAAATCATAAGGATACAAGCGACAAAGTTACAGTCATACAGTCACAAGTGGGAAGGGATGGGTGATAAGGAGTGATGGGAAGATTAATAGTAATAGTAGTGGAGACTTTGTAAATCGTTGGGCAGTGTTGAGGGAATTATTTGTTTAGCAGGGAGATGGCATTCGGGAAAAAACTTTTCCTTGTGTCTAGTTGTTCTGGTGTGCAGTGCTCTGTAGCTTATTGATTGCTTATTGTACCCTATGACTATCGTTAAGTGTTGTACCTTATGATTCTTGACTCTTGATGAATGTATCTTTTCTTTTATGTATACTGATATTACTTGCACCAAGACAAATTCCTTGTGTGTCCAACCACACTTGGCCAATAAAGAATTCTATTCTAGCCTTGTTTTGGGGGTAGGACTTGAAACAGTTTATGTCCAGGATGTGAGAGGTCTGCAAATATTTTCACAGCCCTCTTTGACTGCAGTATACAGGTCCTCGATGGAAGGCAGGTTGGTAGCAATGGTTTTGTCTGCAGGCCTAATTACTCTCTGAAGTCTGTGTCTGTCTTGTTGGGTTGCAGAACCAAACTATAATGTATCTATACATTATAGATATTGATAGATTCACCCAGTTTTATTATAATTTTTAAATAAAGCTATATAAAGAGATATCAGGAAAATGTAAGAGAGAAAGAGAGAGGGAGGGAGGGAGAGAGAGGGATAGGAGGAGGAATGAATGAAAGTTCTTTTGGAGAGCAAAACACCAACATTTTGTTTCTTAATGCCGCCACAGATGCAGACTTTATGAAGGCTCCATCAAGATCCCATTTTGAGGGTGCTCATTTGCTTCAGAAGTTGAAGTTCAAAACATCCCATTTTCAGATAAAAGGAAGACTTCCAGACAAGAAATATCTTGATGTTGTTCTGGGTGCTCTGAGCTTGAAACAGCCTTATTTCAAATTTGAACTGGCCTTTTTCAAATTCAGACACGGTTCTACCTCAAAACAGGTATTGGGTTTCTTCTGGTAAAGTTAGAATATCTCTTTCAAATGCTTAATGGATTCTTGTGAACTCTCCATGGGGCTCTTGGCTTTTGAATAGTTTGAACACCACTGTTGGGTGCAGTTATTTTTTTTTATTTTTTTGTTTTATTTATTTAATCAAAGGGGACAGAGAATGGGGGGGAAAAACAAGAAAAAAAACTTTTAATAAAAGCAAGAAAAGAAGAGAGAAAAACAATGCAAATACAGGATAAATTCCTTATATAAGGACTTCTGATGTTTATGTAGATCTGCATGTGTATGCATATCAAATGCAAATTATTACTGATAATTGTTGCAGTCCATCTATGCATGAGTTGGACAGTCATATCATCTCCTTTTAATGACCCCATATAATCCCTTGTGGAGTGGAGTCTGGGCAACTGAATGAAGCAGAGTGTTTACTGGCCAGATGCCCTTCCTGTTGCCAATGCGGAGTTATATTCAGCGGAGTCATATTCTCATCATGCCCAGAGAGAGAGATATTTGCCTCTATCTAGGATCGAACTCACAGCCTCCTGATTGTGAGGCGAGTGCTCCACCTCTAGGCCACCACACCACTCTTGGACAGTCATATACATTTAGTATACATACATACATGCCAACATACATACATACATAAATTGATCTACTCATTTATTGTGCTTTTTTTAGAATATGCATGTATACCAGGACAGTGGGAAAGGATTTTGAAGGTCTTTTAGTCCAACCCTCTGCTCAACCAGGATACCTTATACCATTTTGGACAAATGGCTGTCCAATCTCTTTTTTTAAAATCCTCCAGTATTCACTTCTGTAGGCAAGTTGTTCCACAGATTAATTGTTCTAACTGCCAAGAAGCTTCTCTTTGGTTCTTCTAGTTCTAGATTGGTTCTCTCCTTGATTAGTTTCCACCCATTGTTTCTTATTCTGCCTTGAATATATTGGATATGCAAGGATAGAGTTCTGATCAGACTTCATTTACTCAGCTTATAATACAAGCTAAAATTAGAATGGAACTATCCCTATGTTTCATTATCAGAAGTCAGCCCTTTATATTTTAAGACCTATCTTATATTTTCAAGAGCGAAGCACTATAAAACTGTTGGAATTCAGTAAGATTACATGTTAATCGTGCATGCAAATATTCATATTCTTTTCAACCATCTGGCTCATGTTATATTTTACTTGTAGCTAAAAAAAATATTTACTTCCCTATCTATATTTGAGATTTGGAGTTAAAGACAGGTTGGTGGTCTTCAGTTGGACAGGGTAGACTCTTTTATGTTGATATGTCATTAATCATTCTTGTAGTTCCAAGTCATGACATTCTTTTTCTCTCCACCTTAACTCTTCCACATTCTTTCTTTCTTATATACCTCCACTTGACTTTTCCTTTATCGGGCTCTTTTGTACCTATTGGAAGATGACCACAAATACTGCCATGCTCAAAGGCTTCCTTGAATTTGAATCCACAATAGGGGTCATTATTACCCCCCCCCCCTTTCACCATTATTTGTTTCTTTGCTTTCACTTTAACTCCTATACAACTTGAGATATGCTAAAACCTGAAAGCAAACAGAGAGAAAAAAGCTACAGGGATTTGTCAATAACAACTGTACCATTACTCAATATGTATTTGAAAAATGAACATTTTTTAGGATTCCGTGCACTGGACATCAAGCAAAAAGCTTTTAGATTTCAGCCATTAGTAATTGTTCTTAGATGTTGCCAGAGGCTCTCAGAATCAATTCATTCTTTATTCTGGCTGAAGCTTCATTTTTTTCAATAGCTGAGGAAGTATCTGAATTATTGTTCCATTAAGGCTTGTAAAGTTGAATCCTTCAAACCTTCTTTGACAACAAGTAAATATGTGGTGTGGGTGCATCATTTTAGAACATTACTGGAAGCAATTGCTTATTGATATAATAGGCACGAGTGTATATACTTTGTCACTATAAAGACATATTATTAGCTGATCATCTGAAAACATTTAGAATAAACTTTGTTGGTATGGCTAAAAAGGTGAGCTGTTGTGTTATTTGGATACTATAATTCAAAAATTATCTGCTGGTGCCCAGAGTAATGTCAAGAATCACTTGATAAATTACTAAAGAAACAGTGGCCATAATTTTGACATTAATTTCACATTCTGCACTGGTGTTAGATTATAATATATATTTTTTCTTCTCCAAAACACATATATCTTCTTTTGACATCTGAAAGCTGTATTGCTATATTGTGAGAACCTGGACAATTCTGGCTTCATCCTGTTGTGATTCTGAAGCAGGGGTCTTCAAATTTGATAGCTTTAAAACTTGTGGATTTCAACTCCCAGGATTCCTCCTACAGCTCAGGAATTCTGGGAGTTGAAGTCCACAAGTCTTAAACTTGCCAAGTTTGAAGAGCCTTGTTCTGAAGGATCAAGAAAGTCTTGAATTTGTGGGGATGAGGGTCATTTGGCAAATTCTTGATCAAAATGTTCTGAGGTTGGCATGTTGGGAAATACCATCCCACTTCTGAAGAAACTAAAGGACGGGGCAAGCGGAAATTAAGTGGAGCCCAAACTTGCAGAGAAAGACTTTCTCCTTCTGCTCTGTGACTTCTGAAACTGATTCCTGTAGGAAGGGATCTCCAAACATGGCAACTTTGAGACTTGTGGACATGGCAACTTTTGAGACTTGTGGACTTTAACTCCCAGAATTCTGGGAGTTGAAGTCCACAAGTCTTAAAGTTGCCAAGTTTGGAGACCTCTGCTGTAGGATGTTGCTCCCTTCAAGACCAGCAGGCAAAGATACTGCATGAAGACACAATGGATGATTGAAAGTTGCACCACCTTAATTAGTGCCTTCTTGAGTTAATGGGTTTATAATTGATGCAGAACCATTCAAAGGGAGATGAAGAGTTCCCAGGCTGATCATATGAAGAAGCTTAATTATTACAGAAATGAATTTTTGACATTAATCCATCTGACTAATAAACGAGGTGAAAGATTAACTTATTATTAATTATTGCCCATATTTTTGTTTCCTCCCAAAACAAAGTGTTGACTGAATATGTCAGTGTGATTATTTGGATACTCTTTTCTGAATTTAACCAAACTAATAGAGTAAAATATAAGAGTTGGGTCTGGTCCCTTCAAATCAATCTGGCATTGCATCCTTAGTTTCAGTAATAGCAAATCATGCTCTCTTTCTCATTCGCTCAGAACATTAAGAAGTGCTCCTCAGTGCTCCAAGCTTGGTTGCTTTCTTGCAGATATTTCATTATCAAACTAGATGATATCATCAGAGCTAGTAGAGAGTAGAAAGGTCCACTTTCTACTCAATTTATCTTCTACATATAAAGGTAAAGATCCAATTGTGTCTGATTCTAGGGGGTGATGTTCATCTGTATTTGCTTAGCCAAGGCAACCAGCATTGTCTGAAGTCCCTTTCCATAGTCATGTGGCTAGCATGACTATATGCTGAGGCTCAGGAATGTTGTTACCTTCCCCACCAAAGTGGTACCCATTTATCTACTCATATTTGCATGCTTTCAAACTGCTAGGTGGCCAGGAGCTGGAGCAAGACAGGAGGTCATCGCATCATGCGGTGTTTGGGTCTGGAACTCAGGCTCTCGGCTTTCCAGTTGACAAGCTCAGCATCCTTAACCACTGAGCCATCATGCCCCTCCCTATTCAATAAATTACAAATATATAAAATATAAATATAACTTGAGAGCAAACCCCACTCCTTTCTAGCACTGATGATGTTACCTAGTTTGGCAGTTAAATATCTGCAAGAAAACAAGTAACCTCAAAAAGCACCAAAGACACCAAGCACCACTGTATTTAACAATATTGCTATATTGTTAAATGCATTGCTATGTTTTCTTTCAACTACAACAATCCATTAAGAGATTGCTGTAAAATATACCTGACATATGTAACCCTTCCTCAACATAACACCAGCCTACATAAGAGTGTACTGGTTGTTTTATCTTCATTGGCAGAGTGCTAAAATGTACACAAAGAGTGTTGGTTTTATTCCAATTATTCTATCCAGATCTTTTGGTTTTCTTGTTGTTCTGGTGGGTCTAATGCTTTCTTTTGGCTTGGATTGTCCTGTAAGAAGACCCCAAATTTGGTACTTTGACAAAGTGCAATTCTTGATGATGGGGGAAAAAAAATCATACAGGTTGGCCAAAACACTCTTATCCCTCTATCCTGTACTAGTGGAGCAGAGATGCAGGGAGACATACCTTATGTTTCATCAGGAGATGTTGAGGTTAAAATATGGGCCTTTTTGTAACTGGTGGACAACTTAACATCTGCTGAATTCAATATGTTGGGATTGTAGCCAGGTGGGCAGGGCCAGCCAGAGGTGGTATTTTCCAGTTCTCTGAACTACTCAAAATTTGCACTACCGGTACGCCCAAACCAATCTGAACCGGCTGAATACCATCTCTGGTTCTGATTGCAGAATTGCTGTATCTTCAACTATTAAAATACAGTGTTTCTTCTTCCTGCCCAACCTATTCCCTAAAATAGAAATGGCCAAAATATGTCCAGGAATGAGAGAGCTTGAAACATGAAAGATTTATTGATTTTTTTCCCCCTACAGGAGGTCTTTCTCTGGGCTGTGATGATATCCTTTTGCTCTTATGGGGAAACAAGGTTTATTTAACAGGGCAGGTTGCCAGTTGGATTGGTGGAATGGGAAACCCCTACTGAGCAAATTGATCAATAATCATAATATCTTTTCAGCTGGCTGCATGCCCAGGACAACAATTTAGAATATTTATTTTCCCCAAATACTTAATACTTTAAACGATTAAAGTGGTAGGCAGCAGCAACCATGGCAACTAGCAAAAGCGGAATGATGTTCCATGACAGTTAACTTAGTGGTTCTTTTTCCAACTCAGGTCAAAATGGTATACTGTGTAGAGTAGAAGGCTCACCAAAGTTTACATTCAATAAAATTTCAAGGCAGAGCTATGTCCTCAACTGCACATCGTAAAGTAAAATAGGGTTTGAGACCCCCCCCCATTTCCTCCATCCTACATAAACAGCCACTTCGAAAGACCTTCATATGTTTGTCTTGAAAATTTGGAAGGAAATTAAAAGCACATTAAAAAGAATGTGTTAGCGTTCTAGCTGAGCTGCTCTCTAGATAACTCACAAAGGGCGTTCAGTCAAACATACTTATTTTTTTAAAAAAACAAATCTTATTAATCATATTTTCATCATAAAAACACATTTCCACTCATTACAGTGTTCCAATATTGGTGTTCACTCACAATTGACATATTTTATAATTATGTAGGTTGCAACTATAAACATACATACTTATAAGCTGCCGGCAGGTTCTCACAACCTCCATTCCACATCACTGTAGGAACTTAGTGAGGTGCCACAAATGCAATGATTTACAACAGGGGATAAAGGGGCATTTGTTAGTCCTATACAGTTCAACAGCTGCTTCATGTTTTGATTGATCTCTATGTTGGGGAAAGTGCTCGAGGACTCTAAGAAGAAGCATATTTTCGGTTAGATTTGGAAATCTATAATAAAATTGTACATTTGGATATCACACTCTGTTTGATTGGATTGTTTAAGGTCATCTTCCTTCATCTGTTTAACTCCATATGATTCTAATCATATGCGAAAATCAGCTACACTGGTTAGGCCTAATGAATATTGTAGGCATCTGGTGGGCAAAGCTTGAGGAAAGCTACACTAAATAGAAGACAATCTTTAAATTAAGTCATATATTTATATTTATACTCTGTGCATGTATATGTGTGTGTATATATATACACACACTATGTGTATTCATAGAACATAGAACAAATGATTCTTTTCCAGGATCCTTTCCATTACCTTCTAACTTAGGGCTGTCAAATTCCTGGTCCATGGGCCAGATGTGCCATGGCCATGCCCAGTTAAGCAAAGGGAAAAAAAAGTCTTGATATGTCACGTGATGCCACCATGACGACATTAGACTGACACCCCTGTTCTAGCTTAACTTTCTTTAACCCTAGCACGTTCCATCTGATATAAAATATGTGATAAAATTTCTACAAGTAACTCCATCAAAAAAAAAAAAAAAGCTTTTCAGTTAATACTGACCAATCTGTTATTAACCACATACTGTACATCTCAATATCGAACTTGACTGTTGCAATATCTGTTCACTTAATCCTTCATTAGATGCCTTCAGCAATGTATGAACCTAGATGTTCATAGAACATAGAATAATAGAGTTGGGAGGGACCTTGGAGGTCTTCTAGTCCAACCCCTGCTCAAGGAGACCCTATACCATTTCAGATAATAGTTGTCCAGTCTCTTTCTGAAAGCCTCCTGTGATGGAGCACACACAACTTCTCGTATTCAGAATAGGCGACACATTACATATTTTGATCCCAAACAAAACTGCTTCCTGGAACAACACAAAAGTAAATTACTTCTCCAAGGATAGGGTATCATACTTGGTCTACTGAACATACTGGAAGAATCATGGTGAGAAAAAAGCAACATCTTTCAAAGTAGAGATCTTAGCCAAAACTTACTAGCTGTCCTCATGTAATCATTGTTTTCTTGGATTCATTTTTGTAATATATGAATATTAAGTGTAATTAACACAATTTTGTTACGAGAAAGATACACATCAAAACGTTGTCCACCACATTATCTGTTCCAATGGAAAGGTAGTGGTTGAAGCCAACTTCATGTGAGAGAAAGTTCCTTCAACAGATGGAGAAGCCCTGAGCCATACTACCATTTTGAATGGGATCCCTTCTGAGAGAAAATGATTCTTCCCCCTGCCACCAGAACTGGGCTGAACCAGTTCCTCTGACCATCATCTGTGAGTGAACCAGTTTTCTCCGACGATCAGCTGCTGGGGCCTCCCACCTGCCCTGGCTCTATACTGAGCTTTACTTCCTGCTTTTCAACCTCAGCTGCTTCATGTGGGACATTCGATTGCCACGTGGCGGCTGTTTTACACACAGGGCTTGCCGCAAAAAGTGAGTGCGTGCACAAAGCGTGCATTTTGGCACACCGAACTGGTAGGAAAACTTTCTGAAACCCACCACTGCCCCCCGCCCCCACCCTGTTAACTCCAAGAGGCATAATTGGGACAGAAGTGCATTTATAAAAGGGACGCAAGATGCGTCTGTGAGAGAGAATCAAATGGAGTTCCCTGCAGTTCTCATCACAGCCAAGTTTATTTCTAGCATTAAAGCGTTTGAAAAAGATGGTGGGTGGGTGGATTAATCCCTGCTGGTTCTCCTTAGGTGATAACTACTATTACCACTTCGGTCATGTAGGATGGGGGTTGAAGCAGATACATTTTTTTTCATCTTTGCTCTATTGAAGGCAACCCAGGCCAGGATCATATCATTTCCCATCTCATTAATTTGAAGTCCAATTGTGTGTTTCCAAAGAAGTTTTAAGAGACTAAAGATGGCATCTTGCACAGAAGAGAAATAATCATGGGCTGGAATTTCAACTTACTTTCTTGTTTGCATGCTGTATTTTTTATTATTATTATGATTAAACAGAACAGAATAAACAGAATAACAGAGTTCAAAGCAGCAGTGGGACAGTGCCTGTTCCATTACCACATGCCCCTAATGCACACAGGCAGCTTTCCACCCACCAGCTGAGGCCTGCAGCGCCAATCACCTGAGAGGATAGAGAAAAGGAAAGCACAGGGGCGAGTGGGAAGGCCGATCCTGCACTTTCCTCTTCTTTTTCCTCTCAGCTGATCCTCTGAGGCTTTTTAAACTCCTCTCAGCTGATCGTCGGATGCTTTTTTTTTTTTACTACTGGTTCAGCCAAACAAGACCAAACTGGTAGTATACCATCACCGATTGGAAGAGACCTTGCAGGTCTTTTACTTCACCCCCCTGCTCAAGTAGGAAACCATTTTAGACAATGTCTCTTCTTAAAAGCATTCCGCACTGGAGATGTACAACTTTTGGAGGCAAGCTTTTCCATTGATTAGTTGTTCTCACTGTCGGGACATTTCTCCTGAGTTCTAGGTTGGTTCTCTCCTTGATTAATTTCCATCCATCGCTTCTTGTCCTGCCTTCAGGTTTTTTGGAGAATAGGTTGATCCCCTCTTCTTTGTCTCAGCCCTTCAAATATTGGAAGACTGCCATCATGCCACCCTAGTCCTTCTTTTCACTCGACTAGCCATACCCAAATCCTGCAACCGTTCTTCATATCTTCATAGCTTATTGTTAGCCAGCCATTGTTGAAGTTTATTCTACCTTACGAAATGCTGGGCATTGTTCAAGACAAGGAGAGTCAACCAGCATTGGCATTCTTTTTCTGTGAAAACACAGGGGTCAAACTCGCTGCATCATGTTGCCATCACATGATGTATTGCTATTTCCTCCTTCGCGGAGCTGGGATGGGCGTGGTCTGTGTGTGATGCATCTGTCCTGTGGGCCATCAATTTGGCACCCCCGCTGTAAAAGAAAATAAAATTCCAATAATGTATTATGCTAATACCAACTTGCTGTGAAAAGGTGTAAGTAGATCTTAATATGTTGGGAGTTTTTCTTTGTTATAATGGCTTGCAGGAGAGGCTTTTAAGAGTGAGTGATCAAACCACCATAATTGGTAAATGTTTGACCTAGGATGCAGAATGATGAAATGTTAATTAACCGCAAATGTTCTAAAAGCTACCACTCACTGCAGTTCTGTTCAGGCCCTAGTTTGCTGAAGATTGCTTGCTAGGTCTAATTTGATGAATATAGTAATCAAGCTGCATTTAGGTGCTGCATAATTTTTTCACCCGATAGACATATTGGCTCATGTAATCCTTTTCAGATGATTTTATCAAATGCCTGCTGTTCATGCATTCAGTTGATCAAATTAAAAGCAGCCTTTGAAATACTTAATCATCGTGCTTCAGGAGTTTTTGAATATTTACATCATAACAAGTTAAAACTATTTATGAGTGACTTACGAAGCAATACTGGACTATCATTTTGGTACAAAGATGAACATTAATCCTATTAAAAATCTAGGAATTCTATTTTATTTTTCTTTATTTCAGTCTTCCTCAAACTGTCAAATTCCAAACTTTTTGGAATATATGTATGCATGTATGTATGTATATGTATATGTGTGTGTATGTATGTATGTATGTATATGTATATATCAGGCATTATCTCTAAGATGGAGAAGACATTATATATATAGCCCATTGACAAACTGCTGGAACAAATTCTGCTAGATGCTATCAGATAGGAATGTGCAGAATATCCCCTGAGAATTTTAAATCGTACTATTCAAACTTGTTTTATTTTTCACCTCCTTCAAAATTGCTTGGATGATTACTTAAGTGGGAGGTTCTAAATTATGAAACTGTAGCAACAACACATTTCTATGCAGAATGTATTTCCTGAATACATATAGTGTGAACTCTTTTTATAACCTTAAAAAAAATTTGATTGCCATTTTGTCTAATATGCAGGGCAATGGAAGTTGAGTTGGGTGTGATCAGAGAACACCAAATGTTCTCCATCTTGTCCCATAACTCAACAAGTAAAGGCTGGCCAAGCAAACAAATCAATTTTAGGAATAGTTACTCCCTTAGAAGAATAAAAGAAGTCAAAGTTGTGATATAAAATCCATTGGCCTTAGTATGTTGGGGTTGTCTGAGCAAATTCTACATCCTAAGGAACTATTGACAACAGCAGTGCTCTATGATTGTCTGAAACCTTTCAATTGCATCTAAAACATAATACTCTGATCTCTAAACTAACAACCTCTATTGTGATAAGCACAAAATATTTTCTTTGTGAAGAGGAGATATCACCATATGATCCATCATCTTGGAAACTATAGAATTTATAGTTCCATCAGGTAATCTATAGTTTTGGAAACCTAACTCAATATCCTTCGTTGAAACTAATCTCTGGTGGCTTTGGGGAAAGATGCCATGGTATCCTTTTGACTTAAAATGGGCAAGCAATTCCCTACTATTGCTGAAAATGCATGCTTATTTCCTGCTTTTCTCATGATCCTTTCTGTCTTTTGTTTGTTGGTTTGTTGTCTCCTGATGACTGTCTGGACAAGGCCTAGTAGAATTTTTGGCAAGGTTTTCACAAGAGATCTGCCATGGTTTGCTTCTTAGGGCTGAGAGATTGACTGCTCAAAGTTACCAACTGGCTTTGTGCTTAAGGCACAACTTACAGTCTCCTGGTTTCTAGCCTGGTCTTTAACTACCATATCAAACTGTCTGTCTGCCTGCCTGCCTGCCTGCCTGTCTCTCTTATCTATCTATCTATCTATCTATCTATCTATCTATCTATCTATCTATCTATCTATCTATCTATCTATCTATCTATCTATCTATCTATCTATCTATCTATCTATCTATCTATCTATCTATCTATCTATATCTGTCATGCCCTTGTTGGAGTCTGATTCTGAGGGGGAGATTAAGCAGCTGACAGGGAGTGGGAGTATGGCTCCGGTGGCTGTGGAAAAAATGGGGGAAGGCACAGCCTGGCTGGACATTCAGAAGAAGACCCAGGACCACCCCCTCTTCATCCTAGGGCATGCAGGGAGGAACGGAGAAAGGAGCAACATGGCTTATGGGAGAGAAAAAGGCCTTGATCCCTTTCATTAGTTGCAGCTGGGAGAACAGGATATAAGAAGGGCGTTTGCACACAGCATGCATTATCTTTGTCGAGGCTTATCTGGGTTTTGGTGTCCTCCCAACTATGTGTGCTTCGTTATCTTTTGGAAGTCTGTGATTTATTATCCTGACCTGTCATTTTACTTACTTTAGCATGGTTTGTGTTGGTTTTTTAATTTCTACTTTATCTGTACTTTGGGTTCGGATTACATTTCTTCCCTTTGTAGACTGTTTTTGGAAGAGTTTGATCTCCAGCCAAGGATAACTGAACATTGGGGGCCAAGTTGGAAGTATTAAAGAGACTTTACCTATTTCTGTGACTTTGTTGCTTTTGTGCAACAGACGGTCATCACACCATCTGTCTGTCTGTCTGTCTGTCTGTCTGTCTGTCTGTCTGTCTTTCATTTCTGTCTTTCATTTCTGTCTGTCTCTGTCTCTGCCTGTCTGTCTCTCTATGTCTCTCTATGTCTCTTTATCTCTCTCTCCTATATATTTATTCACATGCTCTCAGAAGAATGGGGTCAACCTATTTTCCAAAGCACCAGAAGGCAAGACAAGAAACAACTATTGGAAACTAATCAAGGAGAGAAGCAACCTGGAAATAAGGAGAAATGTACTAACAGTGAGAACAATTAACCAGTGGAACAGCTTGTCTCTAGAACTAGTGGGTCCTTCATCACTGGAGGTTTTTAAGAAGAGACTGGACAGCCATCTATCTGAAATAGTATAAGGTCTCCTGCCTGAGTAGGGGGTTGGACTAGAAGACCTCCAAGGTCCCTTTAGCTCTATTCTGATTGATTGATTGATTGGTTGGTTGTTCTTGTGATGCAGGCATTCCAAACTCTGAAATCAATTACCAAGGAAATATCTACTTGTGCTTCCAGTGAATACTCATTTTCATGTGGAGAGGAGGAAAGGATTCTTACATGTATCTTCAAATCAAGGTCAGCTTATATATCTTATGACAGCAATGCATCAGAAATGACACCAACATGGAAGGATACTGACCCTACACAGGACAATGAGCTCCTGCAACGTAGTTCAGAAAAAAAGCAGTTTGACCCCATGAGAGTAATTGTGCTGGTGCATGTAAAGAGACTATAACAAATATTCTATTTTATTTCTTAAGATTCTTAGAACTAATACAAAAGAAGCCTTCTGAACACTCCAAAAGTACAGTACATCATAACAAAAGCAATAACAACAATATAATAAAATCCAATATATAAGAAAGGATGGTGTTTCATTAAATCTAGTCTAAGATGGTATAGAGGAACTGCCTTGTATCAAAAGAGCAAAGCGCAAGCATCAATATGTAGGAAAAGAAAAGAAAAAAAAACTTAGGAAACTTCTATCCCATAGGTCCAAAGGTGAAATGTGATGCTTTCTGATAAAAAAAACCATGAAAATGGTAAAGGCCACAGCTAGTGACAAAACCACCCAATGAAAGCAAGCGTAAAGGATATTGTACCAACATGAGCTTGAACAAAGCCAGGAAGGATAACTAAAGTTACAACAGAGCAAAGCGCTGATAAGAAGAAGAAAAAAGTCAAAACAGACAATAAAATGAAACTCTTATGAGTGGTTTTAATAGATAATAGTTCTTTCTTCAAAAGTATATTCTCTTGAGCTGTAGAGGTAGGCTTCGAGACCTTTGAAAAGAAAATATCACTTATTATGAGCTGAAAAACAGCCGGTCTCAAAGACTGCATAGATTCAAGGTGGGTCAAGAATAGGACAAAAGCATTATGGATGCTTTTCCATAACCATCATGGATGTCTTCCTTGTTCCATCCATTATGGATGATGCCAACGTGTTCAGAGATTACCAAAGAACTTACCAAAGACAATCAGCTGGGACTCGGGAGGCAGCGAATAGATGGGGGCGGGGCCAGTCAGAGGTGGGATTCAAAAATTCCCACTACCGGTTCTCAAAATTCCCATTACCGGTTCTCCAGAACTGGTCAGAACCTGCTGAATAAGTCGTCAGAACCAACCTTTGCTTGGTGTGAAGCTGATCATACTTTTCCCACTTTTCCAATAGCACTTGGTTTCTATCATCACAAACTTTTTCCCACTCATGATTCAGGGCATACGTATTGTCACCAATATAATAAATATCAGTTTTATCATGAAGGTTCCATTTAATGGACCATATTCAGTTACAATTTACCCTTGGTACCCAAATGAATATATCAACATATCTGATCCCCCTTTTACACGGATCCAAGTTTTCTTTATCCAGAAACTATACTTCATGCTTTCTTCAAGGAATACTGCCTCTGTCTCCACAAGGGACCCAATGCCACTGTTCTGCCAGGAAATTTAGGGAAATTGTGAAAATACATTTGTAGGCTAAGATTTGAGATGCCAAGGATTGACTTCTATGCTATTCATGTCATTGAAACTCACATTTAAGCTTTGCTTTATTATAGCTATCAGGGTTTTAAAATTGTTTTATGTATATACTATTAGAATAGTTTATGCATACCATATTGTCTGGAGTTATTGATTTTCCATTGAAAGCTGCCTAGTGGGCTTTAGGGGAAATTGAAGTGGGGTATAAATCTCCTGCCTCAAATAAAATGAATTAAAATACTGGCCTAAAGTGCACACTCAGTTCCATTACCTCATTGGGCAATCCCAACATTGTAGGAAGTAGGAAGACTGAACTGTGATTTTTGCGGGTTCTTTAAATCTTTCAAAAGCCCGATCATTGTGGTGAATTTTTTTGTGTCATGATGCACACATTTGGAGTATAAACAACAGCAACCTTCATCTACCACACAGCACCAGGATCTCTCACCTTTTACATGACAGCATAATATTGTGTTGCTGGTTGCATCACTGGGACTTTCCTAAGTGTTGAGTTAAAATATAAAATGCCATTGGCTTGATTTCTTTCCCCCCTCCTGCTCCAAAGACCTCAGATTAAGCTGTAAAAGGTTCAATGAAATATAAAATTGCTAACTAGAGCATACAAAACCTTTGCCAGACCAATACTTGAATACAGCTCATCAGTCTGGAATCCGCACTGCATATCAGACATTAATACAATTGAGCGAGTCCAGAAGTATTTAACAAGAAGAGTACTACACTCCTCTGCTCGCAACAGAATACCCTATAACACCAGGCTTGAGATTTGGGGCTTGTACAACCTTGAACTACGCCGCCTATGGTTAGACTTAAGCGTAGCACACAAAATTATTTGCTACAATGTCCTACCAGTCAATGACTACTTCAGCTTCATCCACAACAATACAAGAGCACACAACAGATACAAACTCAATGTAAACCGCTTCAAACTTGATTGCAGAAAGTACGACTTCAGCAACAGAGTGGTCAATGCCTGGAATGCACTACCTGACTCTGTTGTTACATCCTCTAACCCCCACTCCTTTAACCTCAAACTAACCACTATTGACCTCATCCCATTCGTAAGAGGTCTGTAAAGGGCATGCATAAGTGCACCATCGTGCCTACCATCCCTGTCCTATTGTCCTCATTTATTTATAACTATTTCTTGTATTCTTACTCATGTTTATACTTATATCTATTATCTTGTAAGCGATTGACAAATCAAATAAATAAATAAAATAAAATATATTAAGAATGTAAAGCATTCAACATTCAGGTTATTTGTCCAACCACTGCCTCCTCCATTTGCAAGTTAATTAAAAGTCTAAATCTACATTTATATGCCAAAGGTGGAATTTTAACTCGAGATACATCAGGTTTAAAAGAGTTGGCGAGTATCACTGTTGCTATCAATTATTTTTACTGGTTTAACATGGCATAATTTCAATGTCATAATCTGTTTATGGGCCTGGTTGCTTTGTGTCAAGATTTTTGAAGTTTATGGGGGTTTTCTGCCATGTGGGACCCAGTTTTAAAATGAATGCATAGACACACATAGACTATTTGAATTTTCATCTGAGATATGTTTAATTCAAGCATCAAGCTAATTTTCGCTGTCTGATGGGTTCTTTTTAGGGAATGGAATGACCTCAGATAAGGGCTATCAGATTTTATTGCAAGGAAGGACTTTTAAAAAAATACATCTGTTTCTTTCTTTTATAACAAAGTGGATCAGGCCCCCTTATTTTTAAATCATATCATGATATATGTAGTTATTTACTCATGTATAATGTCTATATATGAGGGACGTGGTAGCTCAGTGGCTTAGATGCAGAGCTTGTCAATCAGAAAGGTCAGCAGTTCGGCGGTTCAAATCCCTAGTGCTGCATAATGGAGTGAGCTCCCATTGCTTGTCCCAGCTTCTGCCAACCTAGCAGTTCAAAAGCATGTAAAAAATGAAAGTAGAAAAATAGGGGCCACTTTGATGGGAAGGTAACTATGGCGTTCCATGAGCCTTCGGCGTTTAGTCATGCTGACCACATGACCATGGAGACATCTTCGGAAAGTGCTGGGTCTTCAGCCTTGTAACAGAGATGAGCACCACCCCCTAGAGCCAGAAACAACTAGCACATATGTGTAAGGGGAACTTTTACCTTTAATGTCTATATCTAAATCTAAGAATATCTATCTACTTATGAGTTTCTATGAATTCTTTTTTTTTGCTTGTCTTTTACAGGAATCCTTGGACAGGTGTATAAATTATCAGCGTTGAGGTAATTCCCCATTAGAATGAGCGCATACAGGGAGAGGTATTTGAGAGAAGTGTCTGAATAATACACACACAGTACACAGATACACTGTACAGTAAATGTAGGTTTTTACTTCCAGAAAGGTTTAAGCAAAGTCCAAACACAGTCCAAAGTCATTCACAAGTAAATCAGTCAGTTTTCAATCCAGGGATAATCCAAATATCAAAGTCCAGTGTCAAAAACAGTTCAGTAACAGACTTACATTAAATCTAGTAATATCAGTCAGTTAGAAGAAATGGAGCAACAGCAGGAAACAGAGATACACTCACACTCTCTTCTGAGACTCAGACTAAATAACCCAGGTTTCTGGCTCCATCTTATGGCGGTTTGAGAAACCACACCTAATTACAGTTTTGCATTTTCTTAAAGATACAGTTTTAAAATGTTTATCCTGGTTTATATATTTCTAGCCCAAATAGCTGTTAGGTGATTCATATTCCTAACAATCAGGTTTAGTTAACTTAGTCCTTGGCTGATCTTGTGAATTGGGGAGGGGGATTCTTCTTAGTTTTAGCCAATCTTAATCTTATTCTCTTGCTTTTCAACACATGGATTGATATTGATTAGCTTGAATAAGACATTTTCCTTTTTAAAGAATGAATTGAAGAAGTTTCTTGGATGAGAAGTGAAAGATCTTAAAGAAAAAATCAGAAATATAAATAAAGTTAAAGCACATTTGGAACAACCATAACCTGGATGAATGAGAACCTCCACAGATGGATAGCTGATTATTTTAAGTCTAACAAAGTCAGAAGAGAAAGTGAAGTTTTCTTACTTATACTAAAAGAGTAAGTCATAGATTCAAATTTCATTCCATTGCTACAAGAAAACAAATGGAGTGGTTTGCCAACTGCTTGTTTATCCAGACTGGCTGAATACTGAATTGATTCTTACAATTGAAAACAAAATAGAGAATTTTTCTTGTTTCTTTTAATAAACAGAAACAAATTATTACAACGAAATATTGTATTCAGTGTATTGAATTGTGTCATGGAATTCATTGTGATAGACATTCTCATTTAACAATTCTGCCCACTAATGTTGCAGTTTCTGTTTTTCAAGATATAGCAGTATGAAAGAATACATGACCTAAATATTTTCCCTGGATCTTTGGACAGGATTGAGATGACTACGACTCCAACCTGATAGACCAATAATTGTTAACACCACAAAGGAGTGTATTGTGGTGCTGGCATAAATTATTGCTTAAATCAGGAACAACCAGAGTAACTAACAGAGAGATCTTAAATCATATAAGACACATTGTTAGAAGTTAAAATCATAACACTATGTATGATTTACTTTGGTCATGTCATGTGTGCAAATTCATTGGAGAAAGCAATGATGTTAGAAATGTCCCAAAGGTGGTTTTTGAAGAGGCAATTGGATTTTCTGATTTTTCTTTGAAGATGTTTTGCTTCTCATCCAAAACGGCTTCTTAGATGAGAAGCAAAACGTCTTCAACAAAAAACTAGAAAGTCCAGTTGCCTCTTGAAAAAGCATCTTTGGGAAAACCATGACCCAGATGACTGCAAATCTCCATAGATATTTAGCTATACACAGTGGTGGGATTCAAAATTTTTAACAACCGGTTGTGTGGGCATGGCTTAGGTGGTGGGTGTGGCTTGATGGTCATGTGACTGGTTGGACATGGCTTGGTGGTCATGTTATTGGTTGGGTGTGGCCAACTCAATATCATTCACATCAAGGCACGCATCTCCTCACCTGGCCTCTCATGACTGTGGGGATGCTGCAACAGTTGTAAGTGTGAAAAATGGTCATAAGTCACTTTTTTCAGTGCCATTGTAACTTTAAATGGTCGCTCCACACAAGCAAAGTACCAGCAAAGGAGGTGAAAAAACTCCAGAGAAGTTCCAGAGACAGGAAGTCTAGTCCTGCCATGGAGGTAATAAGGGTTAATGGAGATGCAGTTTCTGTAAGAAACACCAGAACATTTCTTTCCTGCCTTCCTTGCAGGATTAGGCCAGTAATTTCTTCTAACAACCGGTTCTCTGAACTGCTTAGAATGTTAACAACCAATTCTAGTGAATAGGTGCGAACTGGTAGAATCCCACACCTGGCTATACACTACAGAGCTGAAAAAGCTTCTTGGATGAGAAGTGAAATGCCTTCAAAAGAAAAAAAAACAGAAAGTCCAGTTGCCTTGAAAACGCACCCTTGAGAAAACCATGACTTGGATGATGGAGAATCTCCATAGATACTAGAAATGGTTAGTGGAACAGGAAGAAGAGACAAGCAAAGAACATGTTGGCTTGATAACATCAAATCTGATGCATGTAATGTTAAACATTCAACAACTGAAAGAAGTTGTGCTTTACAGGGTTGCATGGAGATATTTGGGGTGTTTGGTGTTACCCTTTTCCACAAAGACATCAATTATTGTTATTCATGTCACTGAGTTCACACGCTCACGAAATCAAAATGTGGTTTTTGTTTGGACTTGACGTTGCAACTTCAACCCATTTTGTGTGAAGCCATCTTAATTCTTCAAATTGGTTTATATTAGGGCTGAGCCAAGCATAATTTCAGAACTGATGCAAGTTGCAAGATAAGTTGCCATAAGTTGGACACAGTGAAATGGTTGAAACAACAACAACAACAACAACAACAACAACAACAGCAACAAAGAATTGCTAAGATTCAGATGTATACACTATATTGCCACACCCTAATTCAGGGGTGTCCAACCTTGGCAACTTTAAGCCTGGAGGACTTCAACTCCCAGAATTCCCCAGCCAGCAAAGCTGGCTGGGGAATTCTGGGAGTTGAAGTCCTCCAGGCTTAAAGTTGCCAAGGTTGGACACCCCTGCCCTAATTGGTTCATCTTTTGATTCACCCTGGGGATTAAGATATGCTTTGGAATGCTTTTGATTGTGAGTATAATATTTACTTTCTATACATTAAAACAACAAGGTCTATGGATTTTGGAAAGAAAAAAATGTTGCTAAAATGAATTAGAGAGAGGTAAAGTATCTTGCATCAGTTCTGAAGTGCTCCTTTTGAATAATTACCAAAGTTGGCACAGCTCTATGTAAAACAATTCCAAGAGTGAAATGAAGGGTTCAAACAAAATGGGTTGAGGTTGAACATTAGATTTTGATTTAGTGAATGTGTGAACTCAGTGACATGAGTAACAGCAATTGAGCTCACTGTGGAAAAGGAGATTGAAAAATGCCACAAATATAGCTGCAGTGCTAAATGAGAACATCATGACATTTTAAATATTTTTGCGGTACAAAAACGGACTCACATGAAGCAGTTTGAAAGGCCAGCTCAACTTTTAACTCTGAGAATCCCTTGTTATATTTCTTTTCTCTTTGAGCCGGTGGGAAGCAATTAATTAATTAAAACTATAATTTTGGTTCATCGAGCATGCCAGACCTCACTCAAAAACATTGGCTAGTCACTTTTCATCTGGCATAAAGAGAAATCCTCAGCACGATAACTGTTATAATATCCTATACAATGGGGAGAAAAGCAGCCTTAGATTTTAGTCAGAATTACAGCCAGAGCTAAGACAGAACTGCTAGCTAAGGAGTAAATCTTTCTCTAAGCTTTGAACTGGGATGGGAAAAGAAAGTTTTCAAAGAAAACAGGAATAATATATTCAAACCTGTATATTGGCTCATGCTAACATCCTCTCAGGCATACTATATGCTTATTCTTTCAGGAATATCAGTTGTGCCTATTACATACCACCAGGTATCTTTTATTTAGTATATGTTTTTTTAATTCATAAACATTTTGAATACAGTGTATTGTAAGGGCGTATCATTTACAGAAAAACAAAGAAAAAACATAGAGAAATATTAACATATATATTGATAACAATAACAATAGTATAATAGAATAGTTTTGACTAAGTTTCTTTGTATTAGCTTATTTGTAATTCTATTGATTACATTAGCATATCTATAATTATAAACCCTCTTTATATTTAATTCATACATAGCAGTAATCTTTCTTCACCTAATTTCTACCTCTTATCTCTAACCACCCATAAAATCTATTCCATGTTAAGTAATATTCTGTGTCTTCTTTTTCCTTTATTTTTAATGTCAAAATATCCATCTCTGCACAGTCTGATATTTTCCAAATTACATCCTCATCTAATGGAGAGTTCTCATTTTTCCAGTATTGTGCAATTGCTGCTGTCAATACATTCAAAACTAAATATATAGTCCCCTTGTCATAACCCTCTGGCAATATTCCCAACAAAAATATTTCTAGTTTCAGATCCATAGGTTGCTTAATCATCTTTTCTCCACCAGGTAACTTTTTAAACCACAATTAAAAAAAGCTGGAACACACTTCCTCACTAGTCCTACACATGAAAGCCACAGGTCATAACATCGACTTCAATGGCACCAAAACCCTAGCCACTATAGAAAGCCCCAGCCACAGAATTATCAGAGAAGCCATAGAGATTGAAAAAAGTCCTGAAAGCATGAATAGAAGAGATGATTCCACCAGGCTGTCAATTATCTGGAAGCCTGCACTCACAAACAAAAAAATCTCCACACCACAAGCCAAGCAAACACCTGGGCACAAACAGACTCCTTCTGATACCTCCAGCTCAAACACACCCCAACCAGGCACCCAGATGAAACCTAGCTTCCTAATAAATGATAGCTGTCCGTTTACTCAGAGCCAAGCCACACTAAAAGCCTCCAATACAGGAACACAATGTTGCCAGCCAATCAAGACAAAAAAAAGCCACAAAACAGACAGAAGATATTAGAAACACCAATCAAGCAGAACACAGCAAACTCCAAGACCAATAAACACAGACCAAGACTCCCAACCAATCAGGATGAAGAAAAAACCATTCTGGCATAGCGTCGGCTAGCCCCAAATTTAAAACTGAAACAGCTGTGAAAGTCTGACTTACAGACGAACACAATGCAGAAGCCTGATGATGGCAAATGAGATTCTGCCGAAACGTTGCTACAACTTTAAAAGCACAACTATAATGACGTGGGAAAATACCCAAACAAAGCTGAATACCATGTGTGTGTGTGTGTGTGTGTGTGTGTGTGTGTGTGTGTGTGTTTTCTTAAGTTTTCACGGGTACTTACATGTATGGTGTGTGTGAGAGTATATATATATATAATTTGTTTGTTTTCTTAAGTTTTCGCAGGTACTTACACACACACACACACATAGAGAGAGAGAGAGAGAAAGAGAGAGAGACAGAGAGAGAGACAGAGGCAGAGACACAGAGACACAGAGACAGAAAGAGACAGAAAGAGACAGAGAGACAGACAGAGACAGACACACAGAGAGAGAGACAGAGAGAGAGAGACAAGAGAGAGGCAGAATCAGAGTTTTCTGTACTTGATGGATGATTACTCATTTGTGTGAAAATCAAGAATTATCTTTCTTTTCCTTTTTATCTTTATCTTTTCTTTTTGTTTTTGTCTTCCTTTCTTTTTTTAAAAAAAAATCCAAACTTTTGAGTACTGATCTGAGGCTTTTCAGCACCTTGGTGGGATAGATGAATTGGAGGACACAGACTGCAAATCTAAATGCTTCTGAAGCCAAGAAGATTTCATGTTAAAATAATTGGGTAGTCAAATTCTTTGTGAGAATTAACTGGCAAGTGGTAAGTGAATTTGAAATCCATCTGCAGGAGGGAAAATTAATCAGCTTGTTGGCTTCAAAAGAAGAAATTATTTATAGTTCTTAGAGGGAAAGGAAAGGAACGGAAGGGAAGAAAAGGAAAGGAAAGAGAAGGAAGAAAAGGAAAGGAAAGAAAGGGAAGGAAAAGAAAGGAAGGGAATGAAAAGGAAGCAGAGGAAAGGAAGGAAAGGAAAGATGAAGTGGAATGAAGAAGGGAAGGGAAAGGAAGGGAAGGGGAAAGAGGAAAGTGGAACGGAGAAGAAAAAAGGAAAGGAAATGAGAAATCGGAAGAAAGGAAGAAAATACCTGATTCTGATTTTTTTAAAAACCCAGCCGTACTCATAGTTGTGATTAAGCTTAAACATTTCAGTTCTATGTCCATAAATACAAGATAAAAGCTGACCTTTCAAGTATTGAAGGACTCAGTTTCCTCTGTTCAGGGGAAATATATGAAACTAGAAGTCTTCTGCTATCATATAAGGTCACTCATGCTCAAGGCATCTCCTGGTTAGATTACTGCAACATGGTCTACATGGGGCAACCCATAATCAGATGCTACAACTGGTGTGGAACGCAACAGCATGGACAGTTCTGGAGGGCTCTCTGATGGCATATGTGACACCATTGTTAGGGGAGCTGCACTGGCTGGCGGTTTGCTTCCGGGTCAAATTCCAGGTGTTGGTTATCACCTTTAAAACCTTCCCTAACAAAGGTGCAGGGCAGAGGTGGGCTGCACATAATGTAACAACTGGTTCACCTAGTACAGAACCGAAAAGGTGAGTTCGTGCCCGCCTGCTTGTGCGCAGCTGCAAAAACATGGGGATTTCCTGCGTGCGGCAGCCTTGGTGAGTAGAGCGGGTGAAGCTGGGCTGCATTGGGCGGGGCGAGCAAACCAGATATATAGGATGGGATGGCACCGGGGCGGAAGGGTGGGCCCAGCCAGTGGTCGGAACTACCAGTATGGGTGAGGTGGTTTGAACTGGTACCAGCCCACCGCTGGTGCAGGATATCTGAAGAACTGTCTCACCCCAATGGGGCTAGCCCATTCCACTCATTCTAACAGGAAGGGTCTACTTTGGATTTTGCTGGCAAAAGAATTTCAGCTGGAGGAGTCCAGGAGAAGAGGCCCCCCACCCCCTTTGGAATATTCTCCCATTGGAAGTGAGAGCCACCTGGCCTTTTGGAAGTGCCTGAACACTAGTCTGGGACTCAGCCCGAGACCTACTACGTTGGGGGCTGGCTGACCAGGTAGAGAAGATCTCCACCTCCAGGCTGCCCCACCATCTTGATTTCTAGCTTTTGCATTTAAAATGTTTTTTTTTAAAAAAAATAAAATTATTTAAAAATTTAAATGAAGAAATTGATTTTGGTTTTCTCTTCTTCTAATTTTAATTGTCTTATAGGACTTTTTTTTTTTAGTTTTTAATCATATGATAGGCCAAGAGTTGCTGTGTCAGTGAGATGGTCAGCATAACATTTGAATAGATAGATGGATAGATAGATAGATGATTGGTAGATGATGAATAGATGGATGGATGCATGGATAGACAGATCCATAGATAGATAATTGATAGATATTAGATAGATGATGGATAGATGGATGAATAAATAAGTAGGTAGGTAGATAGACGGATAGATGGATGGATAGATATGGATGATAGATATAGATGATTGATATAGATAGATAGATAGATAGATAGATAGATAGATAGATAGATAGATAGATAAAATAAATAAATATGCACAAATTGTCCCCTCTACTCAAAATGTCCATTGTGAAGTAAGACCTTTGCTAAATTAGTTTTGCCCCATTTTACGACCTCTCTTGCCACCATGGTTAAGGGAATCACTGCAGTAGATAAGTTAGGGACACGGTTGTTAAATGAATCCGTCTTTCTCTCCCCCTTTGGCTTTGTTTGTTGGAAGGTCATCCGAATGAAATCCCGTGACCACGGGAGACAGCAACAGTCATAGGTATGAATTCAGTTGCCGAGCTTCTGAATTTTGATCCCATCCTCCTGGGGATGCTGCAAAGATTGTAACTGTGAAAAATGGTCCTAACTCCATTTTTTCCGGTGCCGTTGTAACTTTGAAAGGTCACTAAATGAACTGTTGTAAGTTGAGGACTAGCTGTATTTCCGTGCAGGGAATTCACACTTAGAGGATCCAACTGCTGCTATGTAATGGACACAGCTGAGAACTGCTGAAACAGCCGATAGCCATTTAATTGAAATCTTCTATTCCAAAACGTAGCTAACGATATCTGAAAACAAATGTAGCATGGTTTTAATAACTGTCAAAATATTTTATTGATGCCTGTTTGGCACCCTTAAACTCTAGCTATGCTATTGAGCTTTACATTACTTCACAGCTGTTAACAGTCACAGAATTTCATTACTTGCAAGCTGGTGATTATAGATTCTTTAAGTGAATTGTTGTACTTCAGAAGTGTTATTTCAGGCGCCATTCGCATATCTTGTTCATGAGACATTAGGCAGATGCCAGTCAAAGTTATAGTCCTTTCCATTCCTCTAATGAGATGTTTTGGTTGCCCGGAGCACAGCTTACCACCTCAACACATTTAAAATACTTGTTACTTCAATATGGATTTTCTATTTCTTATTTTTCATTTTTTTTTTAGAGAAAAGCACTCAACAATGTCTGATATGCTTTATTGCTATTTCATCTATTCTCATTGACATAGAAAAACGCAAAATAAATAATAAATAAATAAATACCTAAATTCACATGTGTTTTGCTTTTTTTCTCAGATGGGTTAATCCAGAGGTGGTACTCAGCAGGTTCTGACCAGTTCTGGAGAAGCGGTAGTGGAAATTTTGAGTAGTTCGGAGATCTGGCAAATCCCACCTCTGACTGGCCCCGCCCCCATCTATTCTCTGCCTCCTGAGTCCCAGCTGATTGGCTGGGTCTTCTTTGCTTGCCCTGCACGGAGAAAGGAGCTGGAAAGCAGGTTAGTAGGGTGGGGAGGGAATGGAGATTTTGTAGTATCCTTTCCCTGGCATACCCACCAAGCCACGCCCACATAACCAGTAGTAAAAAAATTTGAATCCCACCACTGGGATTCCTTGAATCCTTGAATTAACTTTTTATGCGTATTCCTAACAATGGGGACACCGGAACGTTGCCACATGGGAGAAAAAATCTATTCAGGCAAGGAGAGATTATTTTGGGGTTAGCAGTTAAGAAAACCACAGACTAGGACCCACAGCTGTGAATCCTTTAAGAGGAACAGACAGAGGTCAAACAGAAGCAAGAGCTGAGCAGATTCTCACGCAACATCAACATTAGTAAGAGATGGGACCACACATGATTCCAAAAATGAGATAATGAAGTGCTAATTTGCCTAGAAAACACACCCAGGCTCTCAGTGGCATGGAAGTTGTCAAGAAAAAACAAGTTTATATTCCACAAGCAACCTCCCATCTCCAAAAACAGATCATCAAAGTTTTTAACAAAGTTGTTGGACAGTCCAATATCTACTAATGGGGGAAAAAAAACAAATTTATAGAATCTCTACAAGCCAATAGTTTATTTTGAAAATGTGAGCTCTTTAATTGAAAAAAAAAGGAGAAGAAGAATGTCACCTACCTACTTATTGCTCTTGGAACTACAGGTCATGTTTCTAAAACAAGTGCATTCCTCCTGCTTTGTGACATTAAAGCACAAGATTGTGGGACTGCATTTAATTCCAGCTTCAATGTGCCCTTGAGGTTCACAAGGGTGTAGAACTTTAGTAATATATTTTGAGAACTTTTTTTAAAGCAAAGATTAATGCTACAGTTCTTGCCTTGACAATTACATGGAGTCAATTCAAGCAACTTATTCTACCCTGTAACACTTTGCACATGGAAATTGCAGCAAATTGCTGAGTCCTCAGAAGTCTGTCAGCACAACCAGACATGGATCTAAGACAAATGCTGCTAGGGTGAAGTAATGTTACCCTAATTTGATAAGGAATATAAATAAGAATATACCTGATCTAAAAATAAGGATAACGTATATTTCCCACTGAGTGTTCCATGCATAAATTTGTCCATTCGTTTTGAGGAGGAAGAGGAACAAAGCAGTTTTGTCTTTTCAATATGTATTGGTGATTTTAATGTTAAATTAATTCACCTCAGAGCAGTGAAATTGCATATTTTTGTCACTTCTGGTATTTTTGGAAAAACAGGAAGTAATGAAACAGGGCTAGTTTTCAGCCTACAAAGTTTGCAGAAGCTTTCCTCAAGCCTTTGGGAGGCTGAAAAAGGCCTTGAACCGGTCAAAAATCAGTTGTAAGGTGAGCGCATGCCCAATGAGGTAAATTTGCCTGCAGCTCGCGTGCCGGCACAAATGGCTCTGTGTGCGACCTGTGGCACATGTGCCATAGGTTTGCCATCACGAGACTAGAAGATCTCAAAGTTCTTCCTTCAAACTTCTGTTATTCCATTGTTCTGTTGTTCCATTATTCTGTTATTCCAATGAATTGCAAATGGTGATCTTACCACACCCACGTTGGAATGGAAAAATATACAAAACACCTTGAAAGGGAGAAGAAGGATAATATTGGAGTCACCACCATCTAGGATTGACTCTTGGTGTCAAGCCATCATTGCCCCAATTCCCCCGAAAAAGCATTAAAAGTTAAATGATAATTTGGGAGAATAAATGGAAGGTTTTAACATACATTCTGTTTCTTTCTTGCCTTGTCTCTCATCCTGAATTGCTTTATTGTAATGTTTTATGACCTGCTTTCACTAGCTGTCTGGTTTATTGGCTGATTTATTTTGTGCAAAAGATTGGTGAGTTAAATCGCTCGCGTTTCTGTTTCAACCCTGACAATCAGGATGACTGCATTCTGGAACAGACATCATAATCCCTTCCCACCAACTTTTTCTTTGGCAGAAGGAAAAACCTCTATGAAATTTGTCAATTAACCTTCAGCATACTGCTTTCTCATCTGCGTATGTCCTCATGATTTGACCATAAATTAAGAGAGAGGAAGTAAGGAGAGGAGGGAAGAGAAGAGAGAGAATTGCAAGTTTCAAAGCCACTTCTTCAATTTAAGTGGAATTTGGTGATTACAAGTAGTAGGGGCTGTTGTGTTAGTTTTGTTTTTTTGTACCTACAAGTCAATGTTGAATTCATACTGAAGCTTCTCCGGTTACCCCAAATGGAAAGCTTAGTGTCTTCATTTTTTCCCCCTTTATTCAAACATGTCCAGTTCTTAGATGTTGCCTGAACAAGTCTCTACAGTTTTCTCAGTAAGTTTTTTCAGAAGTGGTTTGCCATTTCCTCCTTCCTAGGGCTGAGAGAAAGTGACTGGCTTAATCCTGCTGATTTTGTGCACCTAGTCTCCCAGTTTCTCACTTGATGCCTTAACCTTTACACCAAACTGTCTCCTTCAAATGTCTAGATGTCCTTTAGATAATATTTATTTATTTGTCTGTATGAGTGGTGTGGTGGCCATGTGGTGAAGATGTTCGCCTCCTACTCGGAAGGTTGAGAGTTCAACCCAGCAACAGATGTTTCTCTCTCAAGGCACAAAGAGAAAATATCTGCTGCAAACTCTGCTTAGGTGTCAGGAAGGGAATCCAGCCAGTAAATGCTCAGCTCCATTCTGATGCCTCGATTGTATCCTGAATTAAGGGATTTACATGGTCATAAAAAGGAAAAAAAATGTTCAATTTATGTAGCTGTCCATCTCACGTACGAGACTCCCAGCAGCTTACAAATTTAAAGACACAAAAATGATACCAAATTATATCTCCAAGAACACAGCCACAAGAAGAGAGTCGTAACAATGAAAATGTCAAAACCGTAAAAAAGATAATCCGTGGGAGAGCACAGTTTCAGTTTCCCTGGCAATATAGCCAGGTTGCAGGCTCTGCGTCACCATTCCCAGCCGAGACAAAAAAGATGTGTCTTCACGTTCCTCCAGAAAACCAACAAAATCTTCTGACCAATTTGACTTTGAGGAAATTATATTCCAGAGGGCAGGTGTTTCGTGCACAAGACTTGGCAACATGTCTCTTCTGCCAAACGTGATGGCCTGGGGGAGACTGAATTGGGGAGAGGCAGTTCCACAAATACTCTGTATTTGTAAGGTTTTGTATGTCGTTACTAGCAGCTTGAATTCAACCCAGAAATAAACTGGCAATGAATGCAGCTCGCAGAGCAGAGATACAACAGGTGTTGATCCAGGTGAGTATGTATCTAATGCCAACAAACAAACAAAAAACACATTTTTTTCCTGATTTCTGATTTTTTTTCCTTTCTCAGAATGAAAAAAAAAAGTAACCTGTCATGAAGTAGGACACTAATAATTTGGATGTGGTTTTTAAAGCAGAACTTCTGTAAGCTCCTGATATATAATATTGTTCTGACCTAGGCCTCCCCAAAAAGCACTAAGCAGATTCTTTGTCCTGGCAAAACCCCTTTTATTAAATGAAAGTGAATTTCTTGCATTCACATTCAGCCAAAGGCCTGGCAAACAGCCTTTCAAGGGTCTTAATTGGGAGCACAGACCTTATCTAGCCTGGAGAGCCGCCAAGTAAATATTTTCAAACGCAGTGCTGGCAAGGAAGGACACAGCACAGAGTCTCTGAGATCAGAGGTGGGTATTCAGCAGGTTGTGATCAGTTCTGGAGAACTGGTAGTGGAAATTTTGAGTAGTTTGGAGAACTGGCAAATACCACCTCTGACTGGCCCGGCCCCCATCTATGCCTCTTTGTTGCCCTGCACAGGAGAATGGACCTGGAAAGCAGGTTAGTGGGGTGGGGAGGGAATGGGTAATTTGCAGTAACCTTTCCCCAGGAGTGGGGAGGGAATGGAGATTTTACAGTATCCTTCCCCTGCCGTGCCCACTAAGCCATGCCCACCAAGCCACACCCACAGTACCAGTAGTAAATTTTGTTTGAATCCCACCATTGTCTGACATGCATAGACAGATCTTCACACTGCTGCAGCGAATGGATTGTTTCCTGCAAAAGCCCCCTCCCCCTTTGTTCCTCTTTTAATCCCTATGGGAGGGGCCATTCACTGTTCACCTGTGGCCTTACTCCAATGTCGACCCTTAGTTCGTAATTGTTCTTTTCTTTTGGCAGCTCTGCGCATGCGCAGGCTGGGAACCGGCTCCAGCTGCTCCTCCTCATCAGGGCTGTCCGAGTCAAAGGCAGCTAATAACTGCCAGCCTGCCCTGGCCCCATCTCTGCCTCTGATGCAGATCCCTCATCTGAGCCTTCTTCAGCCTCCAGGACTGGCCCAGGTTCCTCCCCAATCTCCTCACTACTGTCCAACTCTGCTGCCATCTCCACCAGCTGCCGGCAGGCCACAACAAATATGGAGAATAAAAAGGAATAGCACCATCTATAATACTCCATCCAGAACATCGCGATCCACTCCAGATCAGGGGTAAAGAAAACAATTCTTATTATTTTATCAATGGTTCAAAGAGGAATCTTACGTTTTCTTTTTTCTTACATTCTCTTAACAAGACGGAAAGGGAGATTTCATTATATTCCACCCATACGGAAGCTTTGTTCTTGTTGAAGAGAGCAAGGTTGCGTTGGCAGTGATTTTATAATAACTTTTTATTCCAATACTGAGTTTAAGTCTATTAAACTTCCTAACAATGAGGATGCTTGGTCACCTGGATGGATTACACATTCATTACTTTCTGGCTGACAACATCCTCAGTGTTTTGCAACCTGGTGCAATACTCCGAGAGGCATTAGACTAATGTACATCCTTTTTGAAATCCTATTACATCTATTGTATTTTATGAGGGCACTTTATGCATGGATTCCAGTCTAAGATCATATATGCATGGTAAGAGTGCCATAACAGATAATGCTGTTGGGAAAAAAAAATCTCAAGAAGAAAAATATAATAACATATGGATGGATTTGTTATGATGGTCTTTTATTTTGTCTTAGTTTTGAGGGACTGAACTTGTTGGCAAAACGATTTCTGTATTTCAGCATATAATGTTTCTTTCTCTGTCTGTCCCAAAGGTGCTTTTTTTCAGGAGGCAACAGGACTTTCTTGTTTTTTTTCTTTGAAGACTTTTCACTTCTCATCCAAGAAGCTTCTTCAGCTCTGACCCCTGGGCCTTGAGTTTGACAACCCTGGTTTAGTTCAACCACTCTTGAATTCTGTTAACTCTCATCTACCTCCAATTTAATGCTGACAATTAATTGGCTAGGCATGAGCAATATTTTTGTAGTGTTTTATTCCTATTGAATACATGTTTTTGTATTGTTTGATTCTTTTTAACCCTGTAAGCTACCCAGAATCACCTTGTAGTGAGATGGGCAGCAAACCAATTTAATAAATCATCTTAATGCCTGCCATCAAGAGGAGCGAAAGGGGAGTGGTGTTTGCAGGAGGCAATTAGTTCAATTCATTGGGGTAAAGATCTGTTCCTGACTTCTTACCATTCTGCTACAGCATGGCATTTGGAAGATAT